>NC_081183.1:43666905-43895912 GCF_029867415.1 Vicia villosa | reverse complement strand
TTTGTTAGTTCATCATTTTAAACATTGCTAGGTTATATGACAGTTGTAAACCCTTGTTTTCTTTCATTCATTTATGACCAATTTAAACATTGTTTATAAGACTATTGTTCAGCCCCAAGTATATTTTTTTTATTATAATCAATCAGTTTAATGAATTGCTTCTATAATTAATGTTTTATGACTACGTCACTTTGTACTATCAGCCAAGTACTATTTTTAGCAATATCATCAATTATTGAATTGCTTTTATGACTATTGCCTACTACTTGAATTCATAATTGAAAATTTTGCATATTTTCTCACAACTAAGTTTCTGTCCGAGTGTATAACATAAAAACTATGAAATGTAGAGTAAATTAAATCAACCTTACGTAAAGAAATGACATTGAAACAAATCCCGTCCAATTAAATGTAGGTCCCGTTCTAACAAAAATATGGGCCCAATTTTTTTTAAATATATTACTATTATAATAATTTAAAATAACATATTAAAAATATAATTAAATATTAATAAAAAATATTTAATTTTAATTATTTTGACTTTGATCAATCATATTTTTAATAATATTTTATATTGATTAATATATATAACACATAGATTGTGTGTAATGTTCAAATAATTACCATATAAACAATATATAATGACAGAATTGGGGTGTTTTGGTTAGCCAGCCACATCTTGGATAATTTGGTTGATTGAGAATGGTTTTTGTTTTAGGAATGAAGTGTGGAATATAAATAATATGGTTTGGAGAAGTTTTTGGTTTGGAGGTGGTCTTCATATGGCAATATTACTCATTCCAATTGTTGTTTTTACGATTTTTACAAAGATCCATTGTCTTTTATGTCGTAGTTGTAATTGGTTGTAATATTGTCTTTTGTTGGCTTTGTGTCGTGTATTTTTGACATGGGTTGGAGAACCTTTAGTTCTCCTTTCAATATATCTCTTGCTTTCAAAAAAAAAATATCATGACAGAATGACAAATAAACTGTACACTATACCAAATTTGTTTTTTAGCAGCACCCCTACGAAAGCGCTTTTAGGAAAAAACGCTGGTATAGGCTTCGCTAAAAACAAAATTAAAAAACACGCTAAAAAAGCGCTCTGGTAGGGGGGTATGAGAGCGCTTTTCAAAAGCGCTCTGGTAGGGGGGGTACGAAAGCGCTTTTCAAAAGCGCTCTTATAGGGGGGGTACGAAAGCGTTTTTCAAAAGCGCTGCTGTAGGGGGGTTGAATGAGAGTGCTTTTTAGTCAAAAGCGCTGGTATAGACCAGGCTATGAGAGCGCTTTCCAGAAGCGCTTTAGTAGCCTTTATTACTAAAGTTAAAACCAAAAACACGCTTCTCACCGGTTACTGTTTCTCACTTTCTCTCTTTCGTTTTCTGTTCTCTGCACGCGAAATTAAAACCCTCACTGAATCTTCATCATCCTCCATCGCCCCTCCGTCCACCACCATCGGTGCCATCCACCACCGTCGGCGTCCCTCCGTCTACACTCGTTTTCTCCTCCGTCTTCAGCCAGAACCTCACCGCCGGTGAGTTTTAGGGTTCATTTTCTTTTGTTATTTTTCTGGGTTTAGTTTTGAGGGTTTATTTTTCTGGGTTTATTTTTCTGTGAATGATTTATGGGTTTAGTTTTAAGGGTTTCAACTAAGGGATGTTGTTTTTCTTTACCTTGCACAGTTGCACTGCAATTTGAGAATGAAGCATATTACATGTTTGATTAAATGTCTTTAGAGTGTATTGTTGAGTTTGAATGATATTGTGTTTCTCTTTGAGTTTTGGTTTTGGTTCATGTTCATGGCTGCCCGAGTTCGTTGTGTAAGACATGTTTGAAGTGAACTTAAGTATGTGTTAATAGGTTGGTGTAGTGGCTTCTCTTTGAATTTTCCTTTTTTTCATTGTTTGCTTTCAAAAATACAAAATTTTATTTAGGGTTATAGTTAATATTATTGGGGCTTTTTTAATTTATCAGTGATTTAGGTTTTATCGGTGTGATTTAGAGTATTGAAGACAAAGTTTGTTAGGTTTTTATCAGTGATTTAGAGTATTGAAGACATGTATCAAGTAAGTAGAAGATGTTATTGATAATGAGACCTACAAGGGATATCTGTTTCATCAACTTTTACATGATTCAAGATTTTCTATATGTAGTTAGTAATAATCACGTTTTTCTATTGTAGGTTGAGCTTCAAACAGTGGATGGACTGGTAAAGGATAGAACACAATGTGCCCCTACCGATTATGTTCCACTGAATATGAATCAAGTAATTGTACCCCGAAGTCTTCTGTGGCAGGATCCTTCGGGGTACAGTTACTTGATTCATATTCTGTGACACAATACAACTTGGATAGAAATGAGGCGATGCAGGTAAGTCCAACAAAACCTTCAAATTTCTAGTCCAACAACCCCTTCTCATTATTGCAACATTTATTAATTGAGTAAACATACACCCCTAGCTTACACCAACACCGTAATTTTCTACATACAAGGTATACAATTCATTTTTTATTAATTTATTCTATCTTAATTTCTGTGCACAAGTATCTATCTGCGTTAAAATTCAACTTTTATTTGTGTCTAATTTTTTCTGTCAATTGGTTGTGAACTTTACATTAATTGTTGTTGCAGAGAAACTTCTTATATTGCTAAGAGATAGTAGAAAGCTCACAAGGATACTGGGCTCTTTTGATCAATTTGGTAACAACTTCTCAAATTCTGTAATTGTTTGACATGCTGTTGGTTGAGTTTCTAATAATGTTCCTATCAATAACATGTAGCTAATGTTGTTCTTGAGGGTGTCTGTGACAGGATTATTGTTAGTGATCTATATTGCTTTATCCCTCTGGGCTATATGACGTGGCTGTGTTAAATTTAAGGTAAACTTTATGTACAAAATTTGTTGAACTAATTTACAATAAATGATATTCCAATCCATGTATTCAAGTTAGATATATAAAGTCCTAAATATTAATAAACTAATTTGTATTTATTGATATATTTAATTTGATTATTCCTTTTACACGACATATATATATATATATATATATATATATATATATATATATATATATATATATATATATATATATATATATATACTCGTTCTACTCTTTACCTTCTTATTTTAGAGCCTTTATATAATAATAATCTTATTTTGATTATATTATTTTTATTTTGAAGATTGTGAAGATTTTTCAGTCATTTGAAGATGTTCAGACTTTGCAGGACTAGGACCGATTTAGTTGATTTAGTTGTTTAGGGATGATTTTCTTATTGTTATAATGTCATGTGAAATGGTTTAGTTGTTTTCATGTTAGAAATATGTGAATCGGTGTATATATATTTTGGATTAATTACAATGGTATAATTATAATGCATGTTTAGTATATAATCGAAATCGCTTCTTTGTTGAAATAATGAGATTACTGAAATAATGGGATTACGATTGTAAATTATAGGTTTATGGGATAACAATGGTAAATTACAGGTTCATGAAAGAATGCTGCCATAAATGCAGGTTTAGAAATTATAAAAATAATAGGTTTATAAAAAAAAGCATAAAAAATAAAATAAAAAACGCAACCTACGAAAGCGCTTTTGGAAAAGCGCTCTTATAGGGGGGGCTATCAGAGCGCTTTTTCCAGAAAAAGCGCTCTAATAGGGGGGGATACCAGAGCGCTTTTTCCAGAAAAGCGCTCTTATAGGGGGGGGTCTACCAGAGCGCTTTTAGAAGCGCTTTTGTTACCTACGCCAGCGCTGGCTTTCACAGCGCTTTAAAGCGCTTTTAAAGTCCAAAATAAGCGCTTTCGTAGGCCTTCCGTGTTGTAGTGATATCTAAAGACAAACTACCTTGAAAACAATCAAATTCAAAAATCAAATTCAAGTTATTTCAAAATTTAATATAGAAATTCAGACTTCATAAAATCTTGTCATCAAGGTTTGTAATCAAGATATGGAATTTTCATTCCCGGTAAATATTGTCATTTGCATAAACAAAACATTAATGAATAATCTTTTGGATATTATTGTCATTGTTTGATATTGGATCGAACTCTAGTATGGTCGAAGGGTAGCTTATTGGTTCGATAGTTCGACGGGATTAAGCATGAAGTCGAAGGTTGTTCACATGCTGGTGTCGAAGTGTGTATGCTGTAGTCGAAGGTGGGTCGAGCATGCAGGTGTCGAAGATGCTAGAGTTGTTAGCATGTTAAATTAGGTTTTAGTGTTTAAACCCTAATTTGTTAAGTTAGCTTGTATACTAAGTTAGCTTGTGTAATGGGTCTTGTGGAAAAAGCCCATTAGTTAGTATGTTAGGTTTTATTTTAAATAGCATATTAGTCTCTCATCATTGCACACTACAAATCCTAATTTAGGGTGAGAGGGTTATTTTTTATTCTTGTAAACTTGTAATCTTGATTAAAGAGAAAGGAAAGAATAGCAGTTATAACCAATTATTGTGTTCTTCTTCTTCTTC
This sequence comes from Vicia villosa, assembly GCF_029867415.1. Lineage (NCBI taxonomy): Eukaryota > Viridiplantae > Streptophyta > Magnoliopsida > Fabales > Fabaceae > Vicia > Vicia villosa. Next base: position 43,891,435 of record NC_081183.1, on the reverse strand, counting down.
CTTGTTCTTTATTCATCCCTTGTTTTATACTTTGTTCTTGGCATTGAATTCACAACAAATTGGTGCAGTGAGCGTGGAGAAGATGACTTCAACAAAGTAATGGATTGAAAAGTTCACCGGAGTGAATGATTTCGGTATGTGGCGCTTGAAGATGAAATCCCTACTGGTTCAACAGGGTCGCTTTGAAGAGTTAAAGGGAGAAGCAGCCATGAATGTTGAATTAACGGCAACGGAGAAGACGATTATGATCGAGAAAGCACATAACGCAATTTTGTTGAGCCTTGGTAATAAGGATCTCAGACAGGTATCAAAGGAGACGACGACATCAGGGTTATGGGTGAAACTTGAAAGTTTGTATATGACTAAATCGCTGGTAAATCGACTCTACCTGAAGCAAGCTTTGTATTCATTCAAGATGATTGAAGACAAAGTGTTGGCTGAGAAGTTGGATATGTTCAACAAGCTGATTCTTGATCTTGGAAATATTGATGTAAAGATCGATGATGAAGATCAAGTGCTGTTACTATTGTGCTCTTTGCCTCGATCACATGCTCACTTCAAAGAAACTCTCTTGTATGGAAGGAAGTTTATGATCTTTGAAGAAGTTCAATCAACCTTGTATTCTAAGGACTTGAACAAAATGAAAGGAGCATAAATATTCGACTGTTGGTGAAGGTTTGGCCGTTAAAGGGAAATTCTTACGAAAGGATGGTATGTTCGAAAAGAAGAAGGGCAAAAGTCAGTCAAAGTCTTACAGTGGCGAAGTATCTGGCATTCGATGCTGTCATTGTAAGAAGGAGGGTCACACAAGAAAGGTGTACCCTGAATGCCTAAAAGATCATGGAGGTAAGAATAATGGCAATGCAGCCATTGTTCAAGATGATTTCAAATCATATGATGTCCTTGTGGTTTCGAGCAGTGACTCTACGAAGGAGTAGATTATGGATTCAGGTTGCACTTGGCACATGACTACAAACAAAGACTTGTTCGAAGAATTGTGTGATCAAGATGGTGGATCAGTACTGCTGGGAAACAACAAAGCTTGCAAGATTGTAGGTGTTGGATCTGTGAGATTCAAGCTCCATGATGATTCAATAAGGTTGTTGACTGGAGTCAGGTATGTTCCTGATTTGAAGATAAATTTGCTTTCTCTTGGTGAATTCGACAAGAATGGATATGTTTTCCAAGGATATAAAAGTATCCTAAGGGTCATGAAGGGGTCGAAGGAAGTCTTGAGAGGCGTGAAGAAACAAGGCTTATATACCCTTGAGGCTGAAGTTGTAAGTGGTTCAACAAATGTTGCATCCACGAAAACTTTGTCGAAGACAGAAATCTGGAACATGAGATTGAGCCATATCAGTGAAAGGGGTCTGGTCGAATTAGGGAAACAAAATCTGCTTAGTGGAGACAAAGTCGAAAAGCTAGAGTTTTGTGAACCCTGTGTACTTGGAAAATTCTGCAGAGTGAAGTTCAACAAAGGAAAACAAATAATACTTGGATCCCTTGATTACATCCATGCTGATCTTTTGGGGCCTGCAAGGTGTCCATCACATTCAGGAGCAAGGTATTTTCTATCCATAGTTGATGATCATTCCAGGAAGTTATGGGTATTCATCCAGAAGACTAAGGATGAAATTTTTAAGAATTTCAAAAGTTGGAAGACTCTGGTTGAAAATAAAACTTGCAGGAAGGTCAAGAGGTTGGGAACCGATAATGGCCTTGAATTTTGCAATAAGGCGTTCGACTGTTTTTGTGATGCCTCTAGTATTGCAAGTCACAGAACTACTACAGGTAGGTTTAATCTAACTATTTTGGAGAGAGTCATATGCATGTTGACTAGTGCTGGATTAAAAAATGTGTTTTGGGCTGAGGCCATTTCGATAGAAACATATCTGATAAACAAATGTCATTCGACAGCGTTAGATATGAAGGATATGGGAGTTGCTTCCAGGATTCTTTAAGACATGAAGGATATTACACTCGTGAAGAAAAATACATGAATAACAAAAAAATTAGTAACATTATAAATAATATGGAATACGTTGGTATATATTGGTATATATTAGTTGGTATATATTAGTATTAAATTTGTTGTTTAGGCTTTTGTTGAGTCCTATAAACGACCAAGCTTTCTTTATCTTCGTATCTGTAAAGTACAACTTTCACTTAAATGTAATCATGTTTGGATTTTTTTATCCCTTTCGATATATCTTGATTAAAAAAAAATTAGTGTATTTGATGCAATCATGACATATTATTCTCTCAAAGCTTCACAAAGCCTTTGGATTTTTATCTTAAAATATTTACAATTTAGAGTTATTTTTGTTTCAGATAAATGAGAGTTTAAGTTAAATGAAAAATAATTAGAATAAATAAAACAAGATATCATTCTTGTTATAATAGTATTTTTATTCTTTAGCACAGATAGAGTATTTATTTTCTTAAAATTATTAAATTTTCTTTTAATTTTAAAAAATAACTATTTTTTACATATAAAATTATATAAATTATTAACAAATTGAACCTCATAATTATTTTTTTAATTTCTTTCATTTATTCTTAAATATTATATAATTAAAAAGGAATAAATGTCCACACCTTTTTTCATACATATCTATCATATAAGAAGAGTCTCCCTCTTCTTGATCAATTGGCCTATCCACATCAGCAAGTCATTCCACAAAATTCCACGTTATCCTCCATCTGCTTCCATTCTATTTGATTTCTACAAATCCTTCCGCACGGTTACATAAACAGTTTGTCTTCCAATTTCGAAAACGGTTCTTCCATTCACATTCTTGACTCATTAACTATGTGATGGTTTGTCTTTCTTCTTCTTCTCCTTCTCTCTCACTGGTCCGTTCTTTCTATCTATCAATATGCTTCCTCTGGTCCGTTCTTTCTATCTATCAATATGCTTCCTCTTCACCATCCCTCTTCGCCTTCCTTTTTCAGGGCTTTTACTTCAACATGATGGATGAATCTAAATCAAGGTATGGAAATCATAAATTCTAATCCCTAATTTTTTTTAGGGTTTTTTCAAGGCTTAATTAGAGGCTAAAATCAGAAACAAATGGAGGATAGCAACAGACCGAATTCCCGTCACAAGGGTCTCCGACCAAAATCACCTAAGGGTCTTCGAACCGGTTAAATCGGCACTGCTGATAAAAAGATAAGTGTATTTCCTTACAACTGGTACCATTACATCAATTCTATCATGTAATTGTTAAAACTGTTCTTTCATAAACTTAATGAATCTCTGTCTTGATGTAAATTCAATGGTAAATCAAAGAATGTTAATCTGATTGCCCCACTCCGAAGCCAACGTTCAATTCATCCAATAGAAGAATCAACATAATTCAGCAATGAAGTCACAATTGATGTTGCAATTGAATACAAATTGATTTGGCAATGTTTAATGAAGAAATCCTGTGTCAGGTATATCAAATTCCTTTTCAACCGGTGTTCAGATTGATTTCAAATTTTAATACTTGATTTCTATGGATTTGTTAGTTGGTTATCATTTTTGTGTTTAGATTCTTTGTTTACCGGGAGTCTTAACATCGGGCGTGGTTCTCATATTAATATATCTGGTGCAAATTCAGAACATGGATCACCCCCTCTCAATCTTGAAATCCCCCTCATGACTTATGGGAAAGAGGTATATCTTTGAACTCCGCTTTTGATGTGTTTGATTTCAACTAAATTGAGAAACAATATGATAAATTAAGAACTAAGAGGTGTGCATGTTTATTTATTTAGTCAGTTTTTTTAATCAAACCAAAAATCAATGCCGATTATCAAACTCAGCAATTCATGGCCATCAATCTGAACCTCACCACAACTTCTTCCCTTCCTTCAAACCCTTCCTTTCTCACACACAAACATAACATCAAATTCAATCTTCCTACTTCTGTAACAAAAAGAACATGTACTGCTCAATCAGCGGGAACTGACGCTGGTGTTTCAGAGGATGATTCTTCTTTTGATGAATTTTTTTAATGTTGGAAAACAGTTTATGTTACTTCAGGTAATGACATTGCTTCCGCATGGAAATCATAATAGAACTACGAAACCAATTCTCTCTCCAAATTCAGTTTTATACTTGACACGATTTGATTTATTGTAGGCTCACAGTCTCCAACTTGAGGCCTTTTCAGTTGCCATTAAGAGATTATATCCCGACTTACCGAAACCTAAGCTCCAGTTTGTCAGCAGCTGCAGAAATAAATCAGATGAAGATAGACTACAAATCTTAAAAGAGAAATCAATTGAGCTGAATGTGAATGAACAAGTGGAATTCCACAAGAATGTAACATACAGGTTAGTCCAATTGGCTTTTTTTCTTCCAATATTTTAATCACTTCCAAATGGTAAATGATTCCAAATGTATAGAGGATTGTTGGAAATTGGATTGTAATATAAGAAGAAAATATTTAATCATCAAATCTGAATTATGTTTTCATGTAAACATTTTTTGTGTCATCTCATTAAGTCATGAATGATTTATAAATATATACACAATCACACACTTCCTACTTGCGGTTTCAAAATTGGAATTTTCTCATTCCAACCCTTCTGCCTCCCTCCCATTTGCAAACCGAGAGATTTCATTTGAGAAGGCGATCCTCACTCATTACAATCACTATTCTCTCTCTTTTCCCATGTCTCAGATCAATCTCCTCACTCATTAACACCACGATCCTCTCTATTTTTGTTCTTTAGACTGCTGAATGTGTTTAATTTTTATTGTGCAGGCTTATAAATGGGAGGAGAAGCTGAGTTCTAACCTGTTTTGTGCAGGTAGCACGTCCTGATTCTGTGCAGTTTGTTTTGATGGATTACCGACTGAAATGCGATGATATGGAGTTATTGGATGCAAAGTTTATAAGGGTTAAAAACAGTTGGGGAAAATGAAGGATAGTTAGAGTTTATTTTCTGAAATGGTTAACTGTTAGTTTAATTTACTTTTAGAACGATTCAATCTTTGGAGGATTTGTTGAGATCTTGTGTTCTTGAGCAGGGAGGTACGTGGGATAATTATCTTCCATTGATCGAGTTCACATACAAAAATAGCTACCATACGAGTATTGGAATGGCACCTTTTGAGGCGTTGTATGGTCGGAGATGTAGGACTCCTTTGTGTTGGCATGAATCTGGCGAGAGTGTAGCACTTGGACCTGAGATTGTACGAGAGACTACCGAGAAGGTTAAGTTGAATCGGGAGAAGATGAAGGCTTCTCAGAGTAGGCAGAAGAGTTACCATGATAAGAGGAGGAAGGATTTGGAATTCCAAGCTGGTGATCATGTATTTTTAAGAGTTACGCCAACGATTGGTGTGGGAAGAGCCTTGAAGTCGAAGAATCTAACTCCTTGTTTTATCGGACCATATCAGATTTCAGAGAGAGTTGGTAATGTGGCGTGTAGGGTGGCCTTACCGCCTAATATTTCGAATTTGCATGACGTGTTTCATGTGACGCAACTTCGGAAGTATGTTTCGGATCCTTCGCATTTGATTCATATGGACGATGTGCAGATAATCTCACGGTGGAGACTATGCCTATAAGGATTGAGGATCGCGAGACGAAGACGCTTAGAGGCAAAGAGATTGCTTTGGTGAAGGTCGTTTGGTCGGGCGCTACCGGTGAAAGTCTGACGTGGGAGTCTGATGGGGGAGAGTTGTAACGCCCGTTTTTTGTTGTGTGTTTTATTTAATTATGTCGTGCTATGATATGTGTTTTGTTTTACTAAATTATATGTTAATTGAGTGCTTGTGCGATATTGGCGTTATTTATGGGGTTTTATGGTAAATAATATAAGTTAATAAATTAGGAGAGTTATTGGGCTTAAGGTAGCATTAGTATTAGTAAGTGTAGGTGTGATTTAAGGCCCATTAGTAATGAGAAAGATAGTAAGTTAAATAAAACAAGGGTTTTAGGGGTTTTAGACTTATAAGCTCATTTTGACAAATTTGTGAAAGAAGAGAAGAGAATAGTGAAGAGAAATAGGGGAATCTCAATATTGAAGCTAGAGTTGTCTTCAATCCAAATCTAAGGTAAGGGTGGGATTCTTTCATGCTAAAGGGATGTGGAATGATGTTTTGGGTGGGATTTAATTGTATGTTTGCATCCATGGAAGTTGTGTGTAGAGATGTTAGGGTTTATGAACAAATGCATGATTTTATGATTTGAAATGTGTTTTAATTGATGTTTGATGATGTTATAATGTTAGAAGATCCATAATATGTGTTGTATTTGTGGTTATAACATGTATTTTGTTGTTGTTCGTGATGGTTGGTGTTTTCCAACTTGATTGGGTTGAGTTTAGGGGATTTGGGATTTGGGATGGGATTCGTGATGGTTGGTGTTTTCAGAAACTCGCCAGTTCGCGCCGCGAACTGCTTGGAAGAACCTCAGGAATATTTGATTCACTCAGTTCGCGCCGCAAACTTTGTTGGCGCCGCGAACACTGTTTTACCGAACTTTTTCCAAACTTTGAAATGGCGTGACTTTTGAACCATAACTCCTTTTTAAGTGTCGTTTGGACCTACGTGAAGCCCTAATTGATGTGTTTCCATTGAATATGCTTACTATAACTTTGATAACTCTTGGAATATAACTTGAATTGGATTTTGTTGACATTGGAGATCTGGAATTGATTATGTTGTTTAAGTTTATCATGTCGTTTACATAGATTATGTTGTTCGAGTCAATTGGGTTTATAAGTGTGATTGTGAATGTGCATCATTGAGTCACATTCATTGCATTGCTTGAGACGGCCCTTGTGGCAAATGTTTGAGACGGCCCTTGCGGCGGATGTTTGAGACGGCCCAATGGCAATTGTTTGAGACGGGAGTTTTACTCTAATGGTACCACATGCATTTGCATTGTTTGAGTTGCATAAGTAAAGTCGTATGACGAGTCGTAGTTGAATATGTGTGTTTGCATAACATGAATGTTATCTTGTTTCAATTTGATGGTGGTTTCGTTGATCATATGTGATAATTGACTATGTATGCCTTAATTGAGATTGATATCATTGTTGTCGGTAAGATGATGAATGATGTGAATAGTAGTAAGTGATATATGTTGAGAAGTGGTGACCGATGTATGATTATTTCTCCGCTTTGAATATTATCATACACTCCTTTATAATGAATGATATCTCACCCTTTCTGTTTGAATGTTACCCTCCATTGGTAACGTGCAGGTAATGACGCGGAGTAGTCGTGTACCTATAGCTCAAGTCAGTGTGTGTCGATTCTCTGATACGTAGCACTCGGGGAACGTTGGATTACTTGTTTACGTTTTGTTTCTTGTGTTTATCCTTGTTAACTTTGTCCTTATGTTATGTTGAGACTTTTTAGATGTATCGTGCCGTGTTTGGCCGTGATATTATGAGGTGTATTGTTGTTGACATATGATTTTCCGCTGCGATGCAAGTACTTGATTGGCTGACAACGATTAATGATTTCGATATTGTTCTCCTACATATGTGTTATGGATCTAAGTAATTGAGCATGATATACGTATGTGATTTTGTTGTTTAAAATGTGACGCTCTGAATCGTTATGTTCAATTTGCTTGAAATTTTGTACTCTGATATTCAACTTGATTGCGGGGTAGATTTGGGGTGTTACATTAGTGGTATCATAGCAGGTTGGTCTTGTCCGGCCATGTTTCGTGTCGTAGTGTAGTCTAACAAACGTATATTGTTGTTTGTGCTGATTACTTTTGTGTTGTAGTGAAGACTTGTGATGGCTGGGAGGTATAGAGGTAACGAATCCGTATGGACGAAATCCTTATCACAATCCCTTGGAATGAACCATCAAGGACTTTCGGAGAAATACCTGGACACACAAATAGACGACAACCTAACTCCAGATAGAATAACAGACAGAATAATAAGGTCCAGAGGAACTAAGTCCAAAACATCCAGGTCTCAAAAATGCTCGGGATAGTAACTAATAGTCCATAGAGAGCCTTAGGTATTTTTTATGATTTGAGTTGTTTATTAATGTTTTAACATAAAAATAGAGTATGGTACAAGTGGACAAAAGGAAAATGGGGGAAATAAAACCTCCAAATGGACAAATAAAAAATAGCAGAAACATAAACATAGCGTCCAAATGGATCAAGAGAAAATAACAGAAACATAAACATGATGAATGATAAAATAAGCATAAACAAGAAATATAAAGAACAATATAGTAAAATGTGGAAGTTAAAGTTAATTGTTATTTGTTAAAGATGACCATCTTGAAACTTGTCAAGTATATCATCAAAATGTTAGTAAGGAAGATCTATGGTGAGTGAAGGATGTTCTCGGATTTAAATTTGATGGAAGTTTATCAGAAGCTTGATAAAATCATAGTGACTACACGATAAACTTCCATAAGTCATAAATCAACCGCATACGATTCTCTGCCATATTGGATCTTTTTATTTAGGACACGAAATGTTGCGCTATGCTAAGCAGATCGCCAAGTGACTTATGTAGAAGTAACCTTACAACGAGGCCGTTAAACAATTTATGTGCTAATGCATGCGAGAGAAACGATATATAGATCGTTCTTCGAAAGCAATACCGCACGAAAAGAAAATAGGTAGCGATCTCGTCTTCATCAAGATTTTCATCGACCAAAATAAAAACAAATAAAAGATGGAATCACATTCAAGGTTCCTTCTATCTTCAAGTTCAATCACTTAATATTGCAGATTAGGATTTTCATCCCATCGACGCCCTAAGTCCATTGACTTTGAAGAGCAATTAGACCTCTAAACTTGTAATTTAAAGAAAATAAGAATGAAGTAGGATAAGAGAGATATATTGAAAAATTAAATCACAAACTCTCATAGAATGGATCATCAAGTATCAGATCAAAAATAAATTTGAATTTTTTTTTTAGTATTTTTATGAAAATAATAACGAGCGTCCCCGTCGTAATAGTACCCTGATGGCAGAACGCCCTGCTCGCGAAGGGACTGTTGACGCCGTGAGACTCAGACCCCAATACAACAGGACCTGAGATTCACCCCAGCTAGGCACATGACCCCTCAGTCAGCCAAGTTCCCCACACTTGACGACGACCTAACAAATCGAGCAAAATCTATATTCTAGTTACGATAAAAAAATCATAAAACACGATCATCAAAGAGAAAAAGCTTTTATTCATTAAACATAGTACAAAAGCGTAAACACAAGAAAGCTACATCAGACTTTTTGATTATTGCGCAAAAATTCCTCTGAAATGATGTACTGAAGATAGTCTTCATCCCAACCAGAGTCAAAATCCTGCTCCTTAGCAACACCCTTCTTCTTCGAAGACTAATACATAATTATTACTTCAAACATGAATATATATATATATATATATATATATATATATATATATATATATATATATATATATATATATATATATATATATATATATATATATATATATATATATATATATATAAACTTTTAATATAACAAATTCTCTCCTAATATAATAATTTTATGCAACCAAAAAAATGAAGTTATTGTTAAAAAACCTTAAATAATAACGAAACAATGTTACTATTGACTCAATTATTTTTGTAAATAATTTCAAAAAATCTTTATATAAGAAAATAAAATAATATTATTGATTCTAAAATAATATTTATATATGAAGTTTTCTTAATTATTTTATAATAAAAAAACTAATATATAATTATTGATTCAAATATAAAAATTATATTTAGATAAATTTCTAATAAATTTTAATTTCTTCTGATACGAAAATTTTATGCAACGAAGAAAATGAAATTATTGATAAAAAAGTGATAAAAATATAACAACAAATATACTATTTATTCAATAATTTTTTTAAATAATGGAAACTGAAAAATAATATTTATATAGGAAAAACTAATATTATTGAATCAAATATTTTTTATTTTTGGAAATATTATAGACAATAGTTTATTACATTTGAAAAACAAATGCGCGTAACGCACCAGTACCGATATGATTATGGGCGCGGGTAAGGGTACCTTAGGTCCCACCCTACCTCATACACGCATAATATATATCAATATATATATATATATATATATATATATATATATATATATATATATATATATATATATATATATATATATATATTTATATATGTATATATATATTTTAATTTTATTAAATGCATCACTATTACATTTGTATGCATTTTAGTACAAGCGTTTGTTAATATTGGTTTGGCTAGCAAAAGCTTCACTTGGTTTAATTATATTCATAATGATATTTATTCCGATTACTTGTTAGACAAGTCAGGTACCCCTAGATTTAAGATTTGTTCCTAAGAGGTTTTTGGCTTGGTCCCCCTCTTGTGTCTCTTGTAATCTTTCTTTTTCCTTTTAATATATTTTGGTTTAATAAAAAAAGAGTACAAGCGTATGTTAATTTCTTAACTCAACAGTAACATCTTTAATTTTTTTATGAATTTTAAAAAAATTTAAAACCACATGATAAATTATAATTGATCATGATATTTTTATTAGAAATGCGTAAACGGGATTGGGTATGGGTGTCATACCCCAATTTTTGACCTAAGATACCACCTCATATCATTTGCATATACATCATTTGCATTTCTAACAAATTGCATAGCTTGTGTTTGCTACTTGTGCTCAGCAGGGTTTAATCAAGAAATCACTCATCAGTACAAGTAGCAATCAATTAGGGTTTTGTTCTCCCTTCATCTCAAATGAATCATCTTCATCAATAATCAACATTTGGTCCTCAAAGATTCATTTCAACAAGCTCAAAAGCCTTGAATCAACTAAATTAGGGTTTTGACTGAAGACAGCAAACTCCTGACTTTTGCTCAGAATTTGACCTAATAACTTGGGACATGACCTCAAGACCCCAAGTACAACATTTTGACTTAATCTATTGGCTTAAGACATCTCCTACACAAGGATTGATCGACTGTGAAATTTCAAATCATCAGACTAGGGTTTTGAACTATCAGGGACTAAAATCAGGGATCACATTTGGGAAACCCTAAAAAGCTCCAGGGAATCACTCAAAGGTTTCAATCATCTTCGAATAATCCCTATGACAATATCCAACGAAAATTGTATCTCAATTCAAGATCCACAGTCATCAATTTCATCAGGTCGACAATTAGGGTTTTTGACCTAATTCACCTAAACAAATGACTTTTTAATCAGAACATGGTGCCACAACTTAAACCATGACTCAAGGTCCTCCAATAACTCAATGTGATCCATTCATACCATTCATTTGGTGAGGATAGCTTGGTTCATTTGAAATCTCCAGAAACGCGATTCGTCTGAAAAAGTCAACTGTACAAGATCACCATTGACTTATTGGAAATTTTGGTCAACCATGACTTTTGAAGTTTTAAATCATCAATATATGATATATGAAGTCATTTGATCAAGGAAAATCAAGAAAATCAATCAAGAATCAAAAATTTCACCTACAAACTGAAAAAAAATTCCAACATGAAAGTTATAGATTTTGATCCAATGAACAACTTTGTCACATATTATTTTTTTCCATGAGATCAACCATTTAAGAGATATGGATCTTCAAAGTTGGTATCTTTTGCAAAATTCACTTAAAATATCATTTTCTTCAAAGTTCATGGATCTTTTTCACCCATTTCCTTAAAGGTCTTGAAGAAACTTTCAACTAAGGTTTTGAAGTACATAACATGAGCTTTCCAAAATGTCCAAGAGCATGAAAAAATATGGAGCATAACTATGGTTTTGAATTTTGCCATAAGTGATCATTTCACTTGAAATTTCAAGTCATTTTGCCAAAGTTATGAACTATTTTACCTTATGATGCAAGCAATGACATACACATGCAATAATTGGAAGATATTTCTGGTTTATAGACAGATTGTAAAGAGATAAGAAGCTTGGGAAATTTTAACCATGGTTTAGGTTTTAACCACTTTGCATTTAATGCAAAGATTCCATTTTATCTCCAAATGCCAAATCACCATTCTATGACAAACTTGTATAGTCTTGCAATTCAGAACTCTTGGCCTATAAATAGAGGTTCAAACTTTTTTCAAAATCACACCAAAACCTCACAAAGCATAGGTTTTCTCTTCCTTTCTAAGAATGCAAGTTTCATAGTTTTCAAAGAGGTAGAAATCTCAACCTCTCAACCTTTGAAGTTCTAAGCAAAATGATGCTTCTAACACTTCCGAAATATCATATGGAAGTTGTTTGAACCATTGAAACCTTACAAAAACACCTAAATTTCAAAATCACTACCTCACTTCCATATATGCATTAAGAGAGCCTTATCATGCCAAAATCCATACCAAGCCAATTCTGTCCAAACTAACCTTCTAAACATCATCCATATACTTCATATGAACTGTTCCAATCATCATACATGATCTGAAACATCAAAATCATCAAGCTTGATCCTCACTTAAGCCATACTGCAGATCGGGTTCCATGGCCTTGCTCAGGTGAATTCAGATCATTCCAAGCATTCAAACACCTTCCATAAGGTCCATTGAAGCTGTTCAGATCATCAAACAACAACTGGAACTTCTCTTTTGCAGAATTCAATTTCCAGTTTTGCCGTTTTTGAAGGTAAGTGCTATGAACTTCAAACTGTATCATACATGCATCATAAATGAAAAACTGGTTTACCATCTTATTTTTGCACTCATGAGGATCATTAACCCTCAATCAATTGCATCATAACTTGCACATACATCATTTCACGATCAAATTCAGTTTTAGGGTTCTTCATGTTCATGTGAAAATTGATTACCTTAGAGCAAAAATAAATGAATTATAAGGACACCATCATGATCCTCGTGAAAAAACGAGTGAGATTGTGGACCTCCGATTTTTTTAATCCCGGGCCATACCTCTGTTCTGTAGAGATACGTGAACTGACTCTTTTTTATCGCTTAATACTTTCGCATTTTTGAAAATATCACAGAGTCGCCACCGACCTTTTATTTTATCCAATTAAGGAAAGGTTTATAAAAGAAACAGAAAAAAGACCTTTAAGAAATTATGGGTAAGGGGGTAGGTTATACAAAGGGAAGGTGTTAGCACCCTTTGTATCCATGGTTATCCATGGGCTCTTAAGTTTGCTTAGCTCACTTGTTTTTTGATCACTTTTCAATTGCTCTGAAATTGCTCATATGTGGTTTCAAATACCTTTGTAATTTGAATTTTGTAATGATCCGTGTGTGGATGTATACAAAATGCTTGTTTATCTTTCGAAAGATGTTTTGAAAAGAACGTTAACTTTGTAATAATCCGTGTTTGGATGTATACAAAGTATTGTCTTTTTTGAAAGTTTTGTTTTGAAAAACAACAGTGTATGAGAATTTTGTTTGTTTTGATTCGAGCAAGCAAACTAGGAGGTCTACCCTGAGTTGTAAGGTCTTTATCCTATTTCCTTTAAAAATCTATCCTTTCACCGGATATAAACGCAAGGTTCGATTTTGTACTCAAAATAGTAGAATTTTGACTTTGATTTTGAAAAGAATGAGAAGGGATTACCTTAAGAGGTGCAAGTGTGATTGTGTTTGTATTCAGATATTTACCTTTGAAGTTAGTGATCTAACGGTTCAATTTTATCTTTGACATACACGCAGTTTATATTTGCTGGAAATTAAAGTGCGGAAATGTAAAGTGCGGAAAGTAAATCTACGCTATTACATCGATTGTGCGGGAAATGTAAACTAGCCTATTTACATGAATTCGACATCCTATACATTTATCTAGGAATTTAAATTGCAAGAAAAATAAAAGGCATGTTTTTTGATTTTTTATGATTTGATTTTAATTATAATTAATGCATAATTAATTAAATTAAAATGAAGAAAAAAAGATGAAAATAAATTTAAACCTAGAAATTAAGTTTAAAAATATGTACAAAATATTTGTCAATTAATTTTAAAACAAAACTAATTTTTTTGGAATTTTTTGGAATTGATTTAAGTTAATTAAAACATAATTATGCAAATAATTATACAAATAATTAAAACTTAGAGAGAAAATTATTCAAAATATGTACAAAATTAGTTTATAATATATAAACAATATTTTATATAAAGAACAAATTTTTTTATGATTTTTTGATTGGTTAGAATAATTAAAAAGCAAATATATAAATATATACTAATTAATTATGCAAAATATTGAAATTTTGAAGAAAAATAAAATATTTTTATTTCAGAAAATAATATATTATTTTAGAAGTCTAAAAATATTTTTTGTGTATTTTTTGGATTTTTAAAACTATTTTTGATTAATTTAACAAAGAAATTAAAATAAAATAGAAAATAAAAGGATACTGATCCTGTGTGGAAATCAATGAAGGAGTATGGTGTGCACGCGTGATCAGGAGCGTTGGATGACTCATTAAATGAAATCAAGTGGTCCAGAAATTGAGGCTCATGGGACACGTTGCACCTGCAAAGCACAGAATTAGAGGAAAATTTAAAAACACGCGCGCGCTTCTGGACCAATGAGGGGGAGACACCTCATCGTCTTCAACCTTCAGCCAGGGGTTTTTACAGCGCTTTTATGAAACATGCGCTGTAATTGATGAACCTCAAACCTGCAAAATAGCGAATAGGGGTAAACGTGCAAAGAAATTTGACGCGAGGGTACCATTCAATTCGTCTGATCCATACGAACCTATTGGTGCTATTTAAAATCTCTAATTTAGCCTAATTTGGAAAGCCCTAATTTTGAAGCTATGAACCCTAAAATGGTGATTTCGTTTGTACGTGTCCAAACTTCAATTAAGTTTCCAGAAATGATCTACACCTCAAACCAAACTTAATAGTATGTCTACATCTTGTTAAACGTGTGTGAATAACCAGATACGAATTGATTTTAGTTTGAACAAATTTGGACCTATGTAGCTCGATTCAGTGAGCTTCAAGGCTTGTAATTGATTGAGATAGTTTCAGTGATGTTCAAGGAAGGTGTATGAATGCTTAGTTTGTATTGAAATGGACTGAAATTACAAATTCGAATTTGAGTTTTCTTTGAATTTTTTTCAAGTGATTACAAGTGTTATGAGCTTATGTATGCTTCTGAACTCGCCTCCTCTTTGTTACTGAACTATGATAGCTTATTAATAAGCATTGAGTGCTTACAATTGAAGCTAAGAAGTGTCTTTAGTTGCCTTTGTTGAAACTTTGTTTTTTTAATATTAAAAAAGCTTGAATTCTTGACCAAGTCATCTTGCCTTCAATGCACCTGCCTTGCCCTTCAATTCTCTGCAGAAAGATGAAGATTCTTTGAGGTGAGTCATGCTTGATTTGTAAGCTAACCATTATCCATGCAGTTTCCTTTTAATTTTAATCTTAAAATAAGATAAAATCATGCAAAAATGGATAAAAAAAGGTATGGGCTTAGTCTTGGTCGTGGGAGGCCCATAACATCATGGAAATGATGTTTGAATGCTGAAAACTTGGCCCCATTTGGAAAAAATACATTTTTGAGCAATGTTGATTTCATGCATTTTCCCAAAATTTAGCCAACTTCAACAAGGTGTAAATCCTTCAATTTTTGTCATATGAAGGAGATCTTGCACTTTTTGGAAACCTCAAAGAGTCCTCTAACCAATGCCTTTGGTCTCATGTCAAAATGATTTTTGAAGCTCCTTGTGTGTCCTTTTGAAAAAAGTGTCTTTTTGTTGACTTTGAAAATGACCTGTAATGTCTTTGATCATATTTTTCAAATGGTGAATCCACTGACCATGGGATCAATGGCATTTGAAAGATAATTGAATTTCCTTCAAAACAAGCTTTGGTTTGAATTTTTTGGATGAAGGATGAGAGAGTTATGATCAGTCAAAGTTGAGTTGACTTTTCAGGCAAAAACCCTAATTTTGAATCTTAGGGTTTTGTTGATTTTTGATCTTTCCTTGATGAATTATGATCATCCAATGATCAAATGATGAATCCTTTGACAAAATATGGACTTTGACAAAAAATTTCATTTTTGACTGTCTGTTGACTTTTTTGGTCAAACGGGTCGTCTGTTGACTGTTTGAGCTGCTGACGGTGCGTCTGAGTGAATTGAAGTTTGAAAATTTGTATGATGGTACTTTGAGATATATGGATGTGTATGAAATCCATTTGAGCTCTCAAAAACTTGTTGCTCCTGTAAAAACAAGAAAAACCCTGATTAGGGACTGTTTATGTAGGAGACAGTTAAGCGTACCTGATTTTTGTGCAGTGTTGAGTTTCTGCTAATCGCGTGATATTCAGAAGACTTCTAGCACAAAAGATCTTGGAATTTTGAATTGTGAAAGATTGATTTGATTGATGGTACAAAACACTGAGAATTGTACTGCCAGCAGTTTGGCTGTCAACTGACTGTTCAGGTATTGACGTAGCAGTTAGAGTGAAGAATCAACAGTCAAAGTTAATTTTCTTTTTTGTTGTTTTTGTTTTTGTTTTATGTGAAAAATGAAAGTTTATTTACATGACTTGTTAAAAAAAACACAGACATAATAAATAACTAATATTTACGGTATGCGGGCAAAATTACCGATAATAACCCTGAAAATTATTTAATGCGCAGAAATAGGAATATTTGACTGGCAGAAAACAAACAAAATATTATCTTAGTAATTAAGCAATATTATGACAAATAGTACAACATTTAATACTGACAGTACAAATATCACATACTATATTGAACAGTACGACGAATAAACGGTACATTTAAGAAATAAGAAATACGGCAAATTTTAAGAATGACGATTAATGACCCATGCTATGAACAATAACATGTAGATGATTGGGAGTGCAACCATTGCAGGTCCACACTCTTCAGGGCTATGCAGGCAGAAGAAAGTCATGATCACCGTAGCAATGGTGATGACTGTAAGAAACAGTGTCTCTATCCACTTTGCCATTCTTGTCAGGGAAGAAGAGAAAATAGATATGAGGTAGGAATTTGAAAGATGAGTTAGAATTTGATGTGAGATTTTATGGAAGAAAATGAGAGGTATTTATAGAATGGAAAGAAGGATAGAGACGTTGGGGAATGATGTGATTCCGTACAAAAGGAAAATTTGAGTGGAAGTAAGATTTGAAAGAAAGTGTATGATAGTGTTGGGAAAAAGAGAGATTTGATTTTTGAAAAAGAGATTTGAAAAGATTTTTGAAAATAAGGGAATATAGTACAAAAATTAGTGGGAAACAAAAGATAATAATAATCTACTTGTTACCAGTACAGTCTGAGTTTCCTGATTCTGCGCCTGCAAAAAGATTTAACTCTGTACCAATTGTGTCAGTACTATTTATCTGTAAATAAATAAATAGCATGTGTGAAGTAATAAACAGTATTTGGCGTTTGCGTAAGAATAAATTCAACTGCCAGCCAAATTACTGTAAGAAAAATTCTAAAAACTAAGTATTTCATATGTCAGGATATTTGTTGAAATAAAAATCCATGATTATATGAGACTTTTAATTTTCAGATTGGAGTTTTCTTGAAAAATATGTGGGCAAATTTTGGGGTATAACAGAGATAGACCCTTCACTTGATCAATTTGGTTCAGTTTTCAGAAAATTCAAATTCAAATTGGGGTTGTGTTCTTGGCGCGTTTTTTGGTTCATAAGTTTTGAATTTTGGTTGGAAAATATATTTTATCAAACGCGTGTTACTTACAAGCCACAAGCGTGGCTCAGTTGGCTTTTGTTTTTGTTGACAAGTATAAGGGCGTGGGTTCAAACCCTTGTGAAGACAAAACCATTTTTTTAACACTTATTTTCTTCATTTTCTTCACAACTTTAATTAATTAATTAACCAATCAAATTAATTCATTTTCACTTCATTTTTTGTACACTCTTTATTTAATATGTATATATATATTTTATGAATATAAAAAAAATCACAAAAAATATTTATTATTTGGTACATTTTATTAGGTTTAAAATGACTTGTTTTTAAGTGTTTTTAATACTTTAAATATTATTTTTCATTTGATTCTTCAAACTTAATCACTTGTAATTATTTTTGTGATCAAACCCTAATCTCTTAGGTCTTAATTAAGCATAAAATTTGTTTTTTTATCTTAATTAAGTTGACTTTTGTCAAAATTCAAACTGTTTTTTAACAAACGATCACAGTTTTTCAAAACAATAAACCATTCCTCTTTGGTTTTCTTTTCAAAAAACTCTTGATTAAATCTTTTTGATTGATCAAGTCATTTTCAAAATATGGGCCTCTCGAATATTAGAGAGTGTAAGTCCCATTCCTTTTTCTTTGTACAGTTTTTCTTTAAACAAAAAACTTCTTTCAAAACAAAACTTTCAAACTGTTTTCAAACGACTAAACCTCGCGTCTCTTAACAAAACAATCAACCATGTTTTATAAAATAAAACATGGGCCTCTACATAGGTATAAGTCCCATTCCCTTACATGAGATTAGGTATTTCATTGTACATACACCTTTTTGTACATACCTCGATCAATTTGATTTTTGACCTCGAATAACAAATCAAAAATGAAGGTTTTCTTTAAATCTTCTCAAAAATACCATGGGCCTCCATGTAGGTATAAGTCCCAACCTCCCTTGTAAATACTTGTTTACATAGCTTTTGAATAAACTCAATGGGCCTCTCTCCGAGTATAAGTCTCGAGCCCCGTGTATACAAACGGATCATCCTTACAGGTATATTTCCTTCATAAACTCCATTGTATACACACACCTTGTCATATATAACTGTTCATACTTGTTCATATTTGTTCATGTACTTGTTAATAATTGTTCGTACTTGTTCATATTTGTGATCATGTTATATATACTTGTTCAACTTAGTACAACACTAGGTTCACCATAGCCTCCTATTGGGTTTCGTGCAAAGAATCTCCCTAGTTTAGGTTAGGACATAAAGTATGGTTTCTTGGTGAAATCGCTCTAAGAGCTCAAACCAACTATACCATGCCTCCTCTTGGGCTTTGTACAAACGACTTGTCCCTCCTATAGCCTCCTCTTGGGCTTACAATGCAAGGACCCTCGATTGTCCCTCCCATAGCCTCCTCTTGGGCTTACAATGCAAGGACCCTCGGATAGCCTCCTCTTGGGCTTCGTACAAGGACCCACGGGCTTCTTATAAGCATCCCCAATATCCAAATCAAATACCCTAGGAGATTAGACATTTATCATCTCTATGATAGGAGTATCTCATCTATATCATCACAATCAATCAATCAAACTTCTTTTTGCCCCAAGGCTGGCTAATCAATCAAACCTTTTGCCACAAGGTTGGCTGATTAATCAAAGTTTTTGCCACAAAGCTGGCTTCGTCGAAACTTTTGCCATAAGGCTGGCTGATTAATCAAAACTTTTTGTCACAAGGCTGACTTATCAAAAGTTTTTGCCACAAGGCTGGCTAATCAAACTTGTTTTTGCCACAAGGCTGGCTAAACAAAAACATCTTTATCATTCTAAGAACCATAAGTGGCACAGCCTAGGTCTTATAATGAAAAGATTTCAAACAAAAATCAAACAGATGTAAGTGATGATATAGATTAGATACATCGAGCATTAAGATGACATTTGTCTCTTATCCTTTGCTTCCACTAGCATAAGTGGGAACTACGATTGCTCTGACTTTCTCAACATCCCTTTGAAAATACGTAGGCACAAGGTCGTATCCTTGGCGAGCAAAACTTCTCCCTCAAACCACTCAAACCTTAGCACCCGTAGACCCCGAGCTACAGATGCTCTGATTCCCTCTAAGGGATATGTATGCAGAGGATCGCGATGATCTTTGCGAGCATAATCAAACAAACACCTTAGGTCCCACCTATCTCAAAGAACTCCCAATAACATAGAATGAAACAAACATAACAAAGAAGCCTATAGAGTACTATAGATACGTTGGGTGCTAATACCTTCCCTTCGTATAACCAACCCTCTTACCCGGAATCTCTCCCCCACTTTTGCATTGCTTTTAATTTTGTGTTATTTGCTTTGCATTTCTTTTAGGGTTATTGCAACTTTTTCCCTTTTCCTGTTTTGGAAACAATAAAAAGTTTGGTCGTGACAAAAACAAAAGAAAAATCATTTTCTTGAGCACTCGAGCCCAGAGAAGGCATCCGGTGTCTCATCAACGATTTTTTCCCCGCGACAGAAAAATGGCGACTTCACTGGGGACTATCTTTTTATTTTTTCCAAAGAAAGGGTTAATTCTAATTATTATGTTTTCATTTCATTCTTGTTACATGTGTGATTCTGTTACTTGTGTGATTTTGTTACAAGTGATACATTATGGACAAATCCTAACCCGGATTAAGTACACATAAGAATTAGGTGGAGGGTATAGTCATGTATGGCATACAAGGAGTTCAGTCCTTAAAAAGCTGGCATGAGAATCCTTCCGCTCAGTGGAGGTTCCTTGTTGGTTGTATATGTTTAGCAAGTTCAATTGTGAAGACATTATTGCTTTCATTCAACTGTAGAAGCTGAGTTGGCTGTAGAACCCATAACCCATCCTGGCCTTATTAGGTTGTGGCACAGAAACTATTCAGTTGAAGACTTGGATTAGTTGTCATGCGGAGAGCCACACTCAGACGAGTTTTTCTTGAGAATATTGCTAGCTCACAAGTTCAGTTGTGCAAGCCGGTAATATCTGAAAGAAAATTGTAGACTCTAACGTATCAGTAGAACATGTTGTGCAGGTGATTAAACCCTAGTACTATCCCATGTTTGGTTCTCTGACCTCATGCTCGTGACACTGAACTTTTGAACCTATGTGTACCATGTTTGTATTACCATGTTTGTAGAACGATGTTTGCACTACCGTGTTTGCATTGTCATGTTTGCCTTACCATGTTTGTATATGTGGCATTCATGCATCCATGCATTCATACATTCATTGAAAATCCATCTTTTAAAAAAAAACATGTTGTTTCCAAAAATATTTAGAGAACTTTCTTTGCAAACATTATAGGATTAAGTTATGGAGTGGGTAAAAAGGCATACCAAAAAGTACGGTTTTAAAGCGCCTAACTTGGAAAGACTGAAAGAGTTAGCATCTTTTGTACAAGATCCTTCCGATTTTAGGAAAAGCTATGGAAAGCTTTTGCCTATCTTGAACACTCATGTTGATGAAGGACTTCTCAAAACTCTGGTTCAGTTCTATGATCCCGTCTACCGATGTTTCACCTTTCCAGACTACCAGTTGGTACCAACCTTGGAAGAATATGCCAATCTTTTGGGTATTCCTGTGTCTGACAAAATACCTTTCAATGGTTTGGAAGCCATTCCTAAGTCACAAGTCATTGCAGCAAGTATCCACTTGAAGAAATCTGAAGTAGAGAGCAATTGGACTACCAAAGGAAACCTTCCGGGTTTGACTTTGCAGTTTCAAATAAAGAAAGCCTTTGATTTCATCGAAACTGGTAGCATGATAGCTTTTGAAGCTGTATTAGCCTTGCTCATCTATGGGTTGGTTCTGTTTCCCAACGTCAACGACTTTGTTGATATCAACGCCATAAAAATCTTCTTGATTGGAAATCCTGTTCCGACTTTGCTGGGTGACATGTATTTCTCTGTCCATCATAGGAATCGCCAAGGCGGTGGAATCATTGTATGTTGTGCACCTCTGTTGTTCAAATGGATTGTTGCACACTTACCTAAGTCTCCTATTTTTACGGAAAACCGGGAAGGTTTGCGTTGGCCTCGAAGACTTATGTCCCTTACTAATAATGATATCCATTGGTATACTCTGGCTCGCTGCGGTATAGAAACCATTGATAGTTGTGGAGAGTTTGCCAACGTACCCCTCATTGGTACACAAGGAAGAATTAACTACAATCCGGTCCTAGCCCGACGACAACTCGGGTATGCAAATTCAGCTAAACCCATTGGTCTCGCTGTGGAATGTTACTTCTATCAAGAAGGGGAGGATCCTCAAGGGTTGAAGACAAGAATGATAAGAGCTTGGTACGACGTCCGAAGAAAAGAAAAAGGTGGGATAAGGAACTGCATTGCTACGAACGCCTACACCTGTTGGGTGAAGAAAAGAGCAAGGGAGTTTCAAATGCCTTATGATTATGAAAAACCCATGTTCCCTGTGGTATCTCAACTACCCAATATTCCCATTAACACTGTGGAAGAATACCAAGAGACTCTAGCCAAGATGAGGTTATAAAAAGACGCTTGGGAAGAAAAGTTTCGTAAAACTGATGTGGAAAATAGAAAGTTGAAGAAACGGGTGAAAGATCACGAAGAAACTCTCTATTATCAAGATGGATGGCTCATGAGTAAAGATGAGAAGATCCGTCAGAAAGACACCGCAATCAGGAGGTACATCAAAGAAAGCAAGAAAAATCTTGAAGGTTCAACAAGCAATGCTCCGATGTCTAACAATTGGAAGAATGTTGTTGACAAACTAAGGACCGAAAAGGCCGAGTTGAAAGCTTATTATGGGAAAGAAATCATGAAGCTCAAGCTGCATAATGCATTTGGTTCTTCGTCCAATGAGGATGTTTAGGATTTGTTTTGCTTTTTATTTATCATTTGCTTTTGTAAGAAGCTACGCTCCAATGTTGTAACATTTCCCATTATTTCAAAAAAAGAATAGTTTGTGTTCAAATGTTTGCAAGGAAATAATCTTTAAAATGTTTGGAAAAAATCATGAACTTCTTTTTGCATACATCATTTTACATTTCGAGTCTATTGTCTAGAGTCTCATCTTTTGGATCTTTCTCCAATAGATCGTCAAGCTGTCGCGTCTCAAAGTTTCTCGACCGCGCTCGCAATCAGATCACAGATACAATACTCATTCGAGCAAAAGAAGAGTGATAGAAAACTTGGACCAAGAGAATATTGAGCTCCGTGGTAGAATGACCACCCTTCAAGAAAAGTTGGAAAGTCTCGCTACTCTGGTTGACTCCTTAATGGCCGCACAAAATCAGCCGCCACCACCCAACAGTCAAGCAACGGTAATATCCGAGATCACTACTCCAGTTTTTACAGTTGCATTCAGCATTCCATCTTTCTCCATGCCAGAAGGTTGGGGCACGCCTTTCAGCTTTGGTGCAGGTTTCCGCCATAATTTCTCTGGGGTTCAAACAACCACAACTGAAGCGCCTGCTACACAAGGTTCAGTGTTCACTCCACATCAGGGGGTAACTTTTTCCCAAATCACTATGGCACTCTCTCAACCCACTATGACAGTTCTGACCCCTACGGTTCACACAGTTCCTTATGGTGGCAATGAGATTTATCATGATCAAGATGATAGCACCACCATCAGTACCTGAGAAACTCCCATGGTGGTACAAAGCTGAGGTCTCATGCCCTTATCATCAAGGAGCACCTGGCCATGATCTTGAGCATTGCATAGCTTTGAAATATGAAGTTCAGAGGTTGGTTAGATCTAATCTCCTCTCTTTCAGAAATTTGAATCCAAATGTGCAAGCAAATCCGCTGCCCAATCATGGAGGGCAAGTTGTAAACATGGTGTATGGATGTCCTGGTCCATACCGAATCTATAATATCTATTTCTCAAGAGCAGATTTGGTATAAATGCACGCCACTCTCTGTCAAGGGAAGAATTTTCGCCAGCATCACTACGGTTCCTGTAGCGTATGTTGCGTAGATCCTCACGGATGTTCGATTGTGAGAAGAGATCTTCAAGTTTTGCTAGATGATGGTACTATTCAGATCTATAGAAATAGGAATGAAGATGAAGTTAACATGATAGGATGTTATCCGCATGAGCTTTTAGTCTCAGATATCAACTCGGAAATGCCTAAAGTTAACGTCATCGTTCCTCATTTCAACATGCCCGAGCGCATAGAAGTTACCTACAACAAGCCAAAGGTTCCTATTGCTCCGTTGATCATTTGTCTACCTGGACCTGTTCCTTATGACTCTGACAAGACAGTTCCCTACAACTACAATGCAACAATGATAAAGAATGGACAAGAAGTTCCTTTACCTACTCTTTCATCTTTCGTAAACATCGCTAATGCGAGTCGAGTAACGAGAAGTGGACGTGTGTATACTCCACTACCTCCAAAGCAGCCTCTTGCTCCCGCAACCGGACAAAATCTTGTCGATACACCAGTGGGGAATCCTGTGGAAACTCCTGTCAGTAATACAAACACTGATACTGGCCAATCTAGTGGAACCAATGTCAATCCTGACTTTCATGAAATTTTGAAGCTTATCAAACGAAGTGAATACAAGATTGTGGATCAGCTTATGCAGACTCCTTCAAAGATCTCAATACTTTCATTGCTTTTAAACTCTGAAGCCCACAGGGAAGCCCTGATGAGAGTCTTGGATCAAGCTTTTGTAGATCATGATGTGACTATAGACCATTTTGATGGGATAATAGCCAACATAACAGCTTGCAACAATTTAAGCTTCTGTGATGAAGAACACCCCGAGGAGGGTAGAAATCACAACCTTGCTCTACACATTTCTATGAACTGTCAGTCAGACTCTTTGTCTAACGTGCTGGTAGACACCGGATCTTCCTTGAATGTGATGCCGAAGACGACTCTTGCTCGTTTATCTTACCAAGGAATGCCTATGAAGTTCAGTGGTGTAGTGGTCAAAGCATTTGATGGATCGCGAAAATCTGTTATTGGCGAAGTCAACCTTCCCATGACAATTGGTCCACATACATTTCAACTCACCTTCCAAGTCATGGACATTCAAGCTGCTTATAGCTGTCTGTTGGGACGACCATGGATTCATGAAGCAGGGGCAGTAACTTCTACGCTCCATCAAAAGTTAAAATTTGTAACAAATGGAAAATTGGTAACAATAAGTGGAGAACGAGCCTTGATGGTGAGCCACTTATCCACTTTTTCTTTCATTAATGCTGATAATGTGGAAGGAACACAATTCCAAGGTCTCTCTTTAGAAGACGAATCTTCCAAAAAGAAAGCATCAATCTCTTCTTACAAAGAGGCAGTGAAAGTAGTGAAAGATGGAACTACCACTGGCTGGGGTCAAGTTGTGATCCCTACCAAGAATGAAACTAGAGTAGGACTCGGATGTTCACCAACGTTCTCAAACTACACCAAGAAGGATGAAACCCTTCATCCGATCAAAGAAACATTCATTAGTGGAGGATTCCTTAACCCAATTCCCCAAGAGGTTAATGTCCTTATCGAAGAATGCATCGAAGAAGGTCTACCTGATCCTGAAGAAGAATGGAAATGTTATCTCAATGACTCGGGATATATATCTCAAGAAGAACTATATGCACCGTTCTATCCTCCTTCAGAGAAATCCAAAGGCAACGAAACTGAGCTTGTTCCTGCAGAAATTTGGGACACCTTGGGACAACCAAGTGGCAAATATGATTATATGGTGAAATATACTGCACTTGAAAGTTCAAAGATTGCGATTGAAGATATCCAACCAACTGGATGGGGAGATTCCTTTGAATATAATAATCAACCAGAAGAGGTTTATCAGCCCTCTTAATTTTCTCAGCAGCCTGAAATTACTGAAGATTTCGGCTTCAACGCATCTACCAAGATTTATAATCCTGAAGATGGTTATTATCACATAAATGCCATTTTTTAAGATGAAGGGGAAGATGGCCTCGCAATTGACTCGGAAAGTGTCTCTGACAATGAGTCTCTTCATCCTGAAGACTAGGAAATACATCCTGAAAATTCTGAAGATTGTGACTCATCTTATGCTCTTCAAGAAGTAGAAGAAGACCGTCTCAACTCTACAAAGAACAAGGGTGACAAACCAGAACCTTCAAATCCTGCTCGACCAGCTGTCAATGTCAATACTAAAGATAATTCTGAGGAGAATTTTCCTGAATACATAATACACAGAGGAGTTCGTTGCTACTGGAAAGCTGTCGACGTTCCGAATGTTGTTCGCCGCTCAAAGTAATCACCTCGCTGTTATTTTGACCTCCTGCCTGGCCCAAAGCAGAGAGATGTTTTATAGGGCTTTGCTTTTAAATGTTTTGCCCAAATAAGTTTGTGTATAGGGCTTTGTTTTTAAAAGTTTCCCTCTTTGTCCTGCCCAAGACAAATGAGTTTGTGTTTAGGGCTTTGTTTCAAAAATGAATCATAAATAAAGTTTCATTTTGAATTCCCTACACTATATGTTTTATTTTTTGCTTTTTTTGGAAATGGTAATCCTAGAAAACCCAAAAAAAAAAATAACTTTTTCAATAATCTGCATTCACTATTGCATTCATAGTTTTTTCTGAAACAAGCATAAATCATATGTGCAGATTAACTATTAATAAACCCATTGAATGCAATAACCCTATGCCCTCTCCCAACTTTGAGATTCCTGTGTTCGAAGCCGAAGAAGAGGAGATCCCGGACGAAATCTCTCGATTACTTAAGCACGAGGAAAAAGCCATTCTGCCTCACAAAGAGCCTTTAGAAAAGATCAACTTGGGTTCTGAAGAAGACAAAAAAGAAGTGACCATTGGATCGCTGCTTGATATTGATATCAAGAGTAAGTTGATAAATCTTCTCAAAGAATATGTTGACGTGTTTGCTTGGTCCAACCAAGACATGCCTGGGTTGGATACCAATATTGTTCAGGATTTCTTGCCATTGAAGCCAGAATGTCCGCCAGTTAAGCAGAAATTGCGAAGGACTCACCCTGATATGGCTAACAAGATCAAAGTGGAAGTTCAAAAACAACTCAATGCAGGTTTTCTCGTCACCTCTGAGTATCCTCAATGGTTGGCCAACATAATGCCAGTTCCAAAGAAAGATGGAAAAGTCAGGATGTGTGTTGACTACCGTGACTTGAACAAGGCCAGTCCAAAAGATGACTTTTCATTACCACATATTGACACGCTGGTCGATAACACCGCTAAGTTCAACTTCTTTTCCTTCATGGACGATTTCTCCGGTTATAATCAAATCAAGATGGCTCCCGAAGACATGGAGAAGACATCTTTCATCACCCCATGGGGTACATTTTGCTACAAAGTGATGCCGTTTGGATTAAAGAATGCAGGCGCAACTTACCAAAGGGCGATGACTACTCTCTTTCATGACATGATGCATAAAGAAATTGAAGTTTATGTGGACGACATGATAGCCAAGTCCAGCACAGAAGAAGAACATATTGAATACCTTTTGAAGTTGTTTCAACGACTAAGGAAATATTAGCTTCGCTTGAATCCTAACAAATGTACTTTTGGGGTTAGATCTGGAAAACTCTTGGGTTTCATTGTCAGCCAAAGAGGTATCGAAGTAGATCCCGACAAAGTCAGAGCTATTCAAGAAATGCCTGCACCAAAAACTGAAAAGAAAGTAAGAGGATTTCTCGGACGATTGAACTACATCTCCAGATTTATCTCTCAAATGACTGCTACTTGTGGTCCAATTTTCAAGCTTCTCCGCAAAGATCAAGGGGTTGCATGGACTGAAGATTGCCAGAAAGCGTTCGACAGTATCAAAGAGTACATGTTAGAACCACCAACATTGATTCCTCCAGTTGAAGGAAGACCATTAATCATGTACCTTACTGTGTTGGAAGAATCCATGGGTTGTGTGCTTGGACAACAAGATGAAACGTGTAAGAAGGAGCATGCCATCTATTACTTGAGTAAGAAATACACAGATTGTGAGTCTCGTTACTCCATGCTCGAAAAAACATGTTGTGCTTTGGCTTGGGCTTCAAAACGTCTCCGCCAATACATGATCAACAATACTACTTGGTTAATCTCCAAGATGGATCCAATCAAGTACGTCTTTGAAAAGCCTGCCTTAACAGGAAGGATTGCCCGATGGCAAATGCTGTTATCCAAGTATGACATCGAGTACCGTGCCCAAAAAGCGGTCAAAGGAAGCATTCTCGCCGATCACTTGGCGCATCAACCAATTAATGAATATCAATCTCTCAAATTTGACTTTCCTGACGAAGATGTCATGCACTTGAAGATGAAAGATTATGATGAACCGTTACCTGAAGAAGGTCCTGATCCTGGATCAAGATGGGGCCTAATTTTCGATGGAGCAATAAACGCTTTTGGCAATGGAATTGGGGAAGTCATTATCACTCCCAAGGGTACTCATATCCCGTTCTCTTCCAGATTACTATTTGATTGCACCAACAATGTCGCAGAATATGAAGCTTGTATCATGGGTCTCGAAGAAGCCATTGACTTAAGGATCAAGAGCCTCGACATATATGGAGATTCAGCCCTCGTGACCAATCAAAGATAAATGGTAAACTTACCACCCTGGCTTGATTCCTTACAGAGATTATGCAAGACGTCTGTTGACTTTCTTCAACAAGGTTGAATTGCATCATATACCTCGAGATCAGAATCGAATGGCAGATGCCTTGGCTACTATATCTTCCATGTTCAAAGTCAATCACTGGAACGATATGCCTAAAGTCATAATTATGCGCCTTGAAAGGCCTGCCTATGTGTTTGCAACTGAAGCAGTCATCGATGATAAACCGTGGTTCCACGATATCAAACGCTTCCTTCAAACTCAAGGGTACCCGCTTGGGGCATCACACAAAGATAAGAAAACTCTAAGGAGACTTTCTGGCAGTTTCTTCCTGAACGGAGATGTGATATACAAAAGAAATTTCGACATGGTTTTGCTCAGATGCGTGGACAGACACGAAGCAGACATGTTAATGCATGAAGTGCATGAAGGGTCCTTTGGAACTCATTCAAATGGGCATGCAATGTCCAAGAAGATCTTAAGAGCAGGATACTATTGGTTGACAATGGAATCTGACTGTTATAAACACGTGAAGAGATGTCACAAGTGCCAGATCTACGCAGATAAGATCCATGTGCCACCGACTCTACTCAACGTTCTCTCATCTCCATGGCCTTTCTCCATGTGGGGTATCGACATGATCGGAATGATCGAACCAAAAGCTTCAAACGGTCATCGTTTCATCTTAGTGGCTATTGATTACTTCACCAAATGGGTCGAAACAGCATCTTACGCCAATGTTACAAGACAAGTGGTTGTGAGGTTTATCAAGAATAACATCATTTGCCAATATGGTGTTCCCAGCAAGATCATTACTGACAATGGTTCGAACTTAAACAACAAAATGATGAAAGAATTGTGTGAGGAATTCAAGATTGAGCATCATAACTCTTCTCCTTACAGACCAAAAATGAATGGCGCCGTCGAATCCGCCAGCAAGAACATTAAGAAGATCGTCCAGAAAATGGTCGTCACTTACAAAGACTGGCATGAAATGCTGCCATTTGCTTTACATGGGTACCGTACTTCAGTGCGTACTTCAACAGGGGCAACCCCTTTCTCTCTAGTATACGGCATGGAAGTTGTGCTCCCCGTAGAAGTTGAAATACCATCAATGAGAGTCCTCATGGAGACTAAGTTATCAGAGGCTGAATGGTGTCAAAGCAGATACGATCAGTTGAACTTAATCGAAGAAAAACGTATGACTGCTCTATGTCATGGACAGTTATATCAAGCAAGGATGAAACAAGCCTTCAACAAAAAGGTTCGACCTCGTGAATTTCAAGAAGGCGACCTCGTGCTTAAAAAGATCTTGTCTTTTCAACCAGATTCTAGGGGCAAATGGTATCCTAATTACGAAGGCCCGTATGTTGTCAAAAGAACATTTTCTGGCGGCGCCATGACTCTTGCAACCATAGATGGTGATGAACTCCCACATCCTGTGAATGATGATGCAGTCAAGAAATACTTTGTCTAAAAAAGACAAAAGAACAGTTCGGTAAGTCGAAAACCTGCAAAGGGCGACTTAGGCAAAAATGAGCGTCTCGGTGGACTGAAAACCCGAAAGGGCGGTCCAGGCAAAAATTAGAGACAATAAACAGAAAAATTCATCCTGGTAGATTGAAAACCTAAAAGGGCAATCTAGGCAAAAATTAAGGATTTATGACAAAGTAACTACATCAGTCTGTACTTCATCACCTGAAGAGTCTTTTTCATCAAGGGATCTTCAATCAAATCATCGCCAATCTGAAGCAACAAGCACAGTTGGAACTTAAAGTTGTTAGGGAGAATAGTGGTTATTGCTTTCAATGTAGCCTTTTCCGCATATTTACCATTTCCAACTCTTGTAAATACTCCATGGAATCACGCCTTTAGCTGATTACCATCCTATTAAATAAATTTGAGCCTTGTGCCCATTTGTTTGCAATCTCTAATTTCTTTTAGCTTGCAAAATGACGCTTTAATTGTGTTATTCACTTTTGAAAAAAAAAGAAAAAAATAAGTTTTAAATGAATTTACTTTTCTTTTTCAAAATAAAAGTGAAACTTTCCTTTGAGTTGTGAACAACAGAAGGAAGTATCAATAAGCTGTCTCCATAGGATGAACAAAAGGATTCTCTCGGAGAGTTGCTCTCTTCCACAAAAGAGATCATGAGGCAACGATATTCTTATCACAAGAAAGAATTCCTAAACCAATTGCCTCTTGCGGTAGGGAAGTTCTTTTATCCCCAGTGAAGAAGTTCTTCCATCTCAATAAGAAAAGATGCCTATCTTCCCCAGAGAAGTTGGAAGCACGCAACACCATTCATCACCCGTGTTATCTGCACCGTGTTGAAGAACATTTACCGAGTATCTGGTTATATTGCGACGTTGGTCCCTCTCCAATATACACTTCTTTGTCTGTCAGTATCGTTAGCATGCATGCGACATTCATAACATTCATCATCCATACATATTTGCATCATTTATGCACTCTTGCATTTTTCAATGTTTGCTTCGAAAACACTTGTTTAGGATATACCTATCCCAAAAGAAATTGGTACGGGCGTGTCATCCCTCCAGTAGGTTGTCACCCATAAGCAGAAAGAACATCTTCTTTCTCCAATTTCCCACTGAGATCATTCCTCGTGGAAGAAGGCTGCTTCAGTTTTTCCTCTTACGATGAAGGAGAAAATCCCTAGTTGAGTTCATTCCTCATGGGTGCAAAGTCTTGTTTGACTGTTTCTTTCCAGTTCATTCTTGGATAGAGCATTGTCTTTACCAGAGATTCAAATTTTGATTCCCCAAATAGAGTCGAGAAAAGTTGAACCATAAACAATAGCCTCATCATCTGAGCAGTTTATGTTTCTTTCAAAAGATTTTTCCTCTCAAGGAAATGAATCATGAAGACCATTTGGCAATCAGGGCCTTATTACTGTTCACAAGGCTGAATAACCAGTAATTTCCCTAACGAAGTCTCCAGGATCATTTTATCACTCGGCTGATAATTGATCATGTCTTCAAAACCGCTATCACAAGGCTGATAGTCGGTAACCTTTTGTTCTGGTTATATTACTTTATCATGTCTATCACAATGCTGATAGTCGGTAATATTAACCGAACCTTTGAAACTCTTTTTACCATGTCAAGTCTATCACCATGCTGATAGTCGGTAATATAGTTTCATACCCTTCATCTTCGCATTATTTAACAAGTCTATCACTGTGCTGATAGTCGGTAATGTCGATAGGTAAGCTTTTTTACAAAGCTGTCATTTCCCCGGTGAAGCATACACTTGCTTTCCCGAAAAGAAAAAACGGATTCTCTTTCTAAAACGGATTGAGACATCCTTCCCAATCTCTTGTCCCCAGTGTAGTCAGTTCTTGGTATCCCCTCAGTAAAGGTATCCTTGCATCATTCGCAATTTTGGTATCTTAGGTCCAAAATTCGCGTCTTCTGATATTTAAGTCTCTTCCACCCTATCAAAACGAAGATTTTCAAATCTTCATATCTCAGGTTGAAGAAACTTAAATAGGGGCATCTGTCATACCCCAATTTTTGACCTAAGATACCACCTCATATCATTTGCATATACATCATTTGCATTTCTAACAAATTGCATAGCTTGTGTTTGCTACTTGTGCTCAGCAGGGTTTAATCAAGAAATCACTCATCATTACAAGTAGAAATCAATTAGGGTTTTGTTCTCCCTTCATCTCAAATGAATCATCTTCATCAATAATCAACATTTGGTCCTCAAAGATTCATTTCAACAAGCTCAAAAGCCTTGAATCAACTAAATTAGGGTTTTGACTGAAGACAGCAAACTCTTGACATTTGCTCAAAATTTGACCTAATGACTTGGGACATGACCTCAAGACCCCAAGTACAACATTTTGACTTAATCTATTGGCTTAAGACATCTCCTACACAAGGATTGATCGACAGTGAAATTTCAAATCATCAGACTAGGGTTTTGAACTATCAGGGACTAAAATCAGGGATCACATTTGGGAAACCCTAAAAAGCTCCAAGGAATCACTCAAAGGTTTCAATCATCTTCAAATAATCCCTATGACAATATCCAATGGAAATTGTATCTCAATTCAAGATCCACAGTCATCAATTTCAACAGGTCGACAATTAGGGTTTTTGACCTAATTCACCTGAACAACTGACTTTTTAATCAGAACATGGTGCCACAACTTAAACCATGGCTCAAGGTCCTCCAATAACTTAATATGATCCATTCATACCATTCATTTGGTGAGGATAGCTTGGTTCATTTGAAATCTCCATAAACGCGATTCGTCTGAAAAAGTCAACTGTACAAAATCACCATTGACTTATTGGAAATTTTGGTCAACCATGACTTTTGAAGTTTTAAATCATCAATATATGATATATGAAGTCATTTGATCAAGTAAAATCAAGAAAATCAATCAAGAATCAAAAAGTCAAAAGTTTGACTTTCCATACTTTGAAAATTTTCTAAGTGTTTTTCAATGGTTTTTTCCAAACTTTGGAAGGGAATAACTCAAAATTTCACCTACAAACTTAAAAAAACGTCCAACATGAAAGTTGTAGATTTTGATCCAATGAACAACTTTGTCACATATAATTGTTTTCCATGAGATCAACCATTTAAGAGATATGGAGCTTCAAAGTTGGTATCTTTTGAAAAATTCACTTAAAATCTCATTTTCTTCAAAGTTCATGGATCTTTTTCACCAATTTCCTTAAAGGTCTTGAAGAAACTTTCAACTAAGGTTTTGAAGTACATAACATGAGCTTTCCAAAATGTCCAAGAGCATGAAAAAATATGGAGCATAGCTATGGTTTTGAATGCAAAGATTCCATTTTATCTCCAAATGCCAAACCACCATTCTCTGATCAACTTGTATAGTCTTACAATTTAGAACTCTTGGCCTATAAATAGAGGTTCAAACTTTATGCAAAATCACACCAAAACCTCACAAAGCATAGGTTTTCTCTTCCTTTCTTAGAATGCAAGTTTCATAGTTTTCAAAGAGGTAGAAATCTCAACCTCTCAACCTTTGAAGTTCTAAGCAAAATGATGCTTCTAACACTTCCCAAATATCATATGGAAGTTGTTTGAACCATTGAAACCTCACAAAAACACCTAAATTTCAAAATCACTACGTCACTTCCATATATGCATAAAGAGAGCCTTATCATGCCAAAATTCATACCAAGCCAATTATGTCCAAACTAACCTTCTAAACATCATCCATATACTTCATATGAACTGTTCCAATCATCATCCATGATCTGAAACATCAAAATCATCAAGCTTGATCCTCACTTAAGCCATACTGCAGATCGGGTTCCATGGCCTTGCTCAGGTGAATTCAGATCGTTCCAAGCATTCAAACACCTTCCATAAGGTCCATTGAAGTTGTTCAGATCATCAAACAACAACTGGAACTTCTCTTTTGCAGAATTCAATTTCCAGTTTTGCTGTTTTTGAAGGTAAGTGCTATGAACTTCAAACTCTATCATACATGCATCATAAATGAAAAACTGGTTTACCATCTTGTTTCTGCACATATGAGGATCATTAACCCTCAATCAATTGCATTATAACTTGCACATACATCATTTAAAGATCAAATTCAGTTTTAGGGTTCTTCATGTTCATGCGAAAATTGATTACCTTAGAGAAAAAATAAATGAATTATGAGGACACCATCATGATCCTCGTGAAAAAACGAGTGAGATAGACCCTTCACTTGATCAATTTGGTTCAGTTTTCAGAAAATTCAAATTCAAATTGGGGTTGTGTTCTTGGCGCGTTTTTTGGTTCATAAGTTTTGAATTTTGGTTGGAAAATATATTTTATCAAACACGTGTTACTTACAAGCCACAAGCGTGGCTCAGTTGGCTTTTGTTTTGGTTGACAAGTATAAGGGCGTGGGTTCAAACCCTTGTAAAGACAAAACCATTTTTTTTAACACTTATTTTCTTCATTTTCTTCACAACTTTAATTAATTAATTAACCAATCAAATTAATTCATTTTCACTTTATTTTTTGTACACTCTTTATTTAATATATATATTTTATGAATATAAAAAAAATCACAAAAAATATTTATTATTTGGTACATTTTATTAGGTTTAAAATTACTTGTTTTTAAGTGTTTTTAATACTTTAAATATTATTTTTCATTTGATTCTTCAAACTTAATCACTTGTAATTATTTTTGTGATCAAACCCTAATCTCTCAGATCTTAATTAAGCATAAAATTTGTTTTTTTTATCTTAATTAAGTTGACTTTTGTCAAAATTCAAACTGTTTTTTAACAAACGATCACAGTTTTTCAAAACAATAAACCATTCCTCTTTGGTTTTCTTTTCAAAAAACTCTTGATTAAATCTTTTTGATTGATCAAGTCATTTTCAAAATATGGGCCTCTCTAATATTAGAGAGTGTAAGTCCCATTCCTTTTTCTTTGTACAGTTTTTCTTTAAACAGAAAACTTCTTTCAAAACAAAACATTCAAACTGTTTTCAAACGACTAAACCTCGCGTCTCTTAACAAAACAATCAACCATGTTTTATAAAATAAAACATGGGCCTCCACATAGGTATAAGTCCCATTCCCTTACATGAGATTAGGTATTTCATTGTACATACACCTTTTTGTACATACCTCGATCAATTTGATTTTTGACCTCGAATAACAAATCAAAAATGAAGGTTTTCTTTAAATCTTCTCAAAAATACCATGGGCCTCCATGTAGGTATAAGTCCCAACCTCCCTTGTAAATACTTGTTTACATAGCTTTTGAATAAACTCAATGGGCCTCTCTCCGAGTATAAGTCTCGAGCCCCGTGTATACAAACGGATCATCCTTACAGGTATATTTCCTTCATAAACTCCATTGTATACACACACCTTGTCATATATAACTGTTCATACTTGTTCATATTTGTTCATGTACTTGTTAATAATTGTTCGTACTTGTTCATATTTGTGATCATGTTATATATACTTGTTCAACTTAGTACAACACTAGGTTCCCCATAGCCTCCTATTGGGCTTCGTGCAAAGAATCTCCCTAGTTTAGGTTAGGACATAGAGTATGGTTTCTTGGTGAAATCACTCTAAGAGCTCAAACCAACTATACCATGCCTCCTCTTGGGCTTTGTACAAACGACTTGTCCCTCCTATAGCCTCCTCTTGGGCTTACAATGCAAGGACCCTCGATTGTCCCTCCCATAGCCTCCTCTTGGGCTTACAATGCAAGGACCCTCGGATAGCCTCCTCTTGGGCTTCGTACAAGGACCCACGGGCTTCTTATAAGCATCCCCAATATCCAAATCAAATACCCTAGGAGATTAGACATTTATCATCTCTATGATAGGAGTATCTCATCTATATCATCACAATCAATCAATCAAACTTCTTTTTGCCACAAGGCTGGCTAATCAATCAAACCTTTTGCCACAAGGCTGGCTGATTAATCAAAGTTTTTGCCACAAGGCTGACTTCGTCGAAACTTTTGCCATAAGGCTGGCTGATTAATCAAAGCTTTTTGTCACAAGGCTGACTTATCAAAAGTTTTTGCCACAAGGCTGCCTAATCAAACTTGTTTTTGCCACAAGGCTGGCTAAACAAAAACATCTTTATCATTCTAAGAACCATAAGTGGCACAGCCCAGGTCTTATAATGAAAAGATTTCAAACAAAAATCAAACAGATGTATGTCATGATATAGATTAGATACATCGAGCATTAAGATGACATTTGTCTCTTATCCTTTGCTTCCACTAGCATAAGTGGGAACTACGATTGCTCTGACTTTCTCAACATCCCTTTGAGAATACGTTGGCACAAGGTCGTATCCTTGGCGAGCAAAACTTCTCCCTCAAACCACTCAAACCTTAGCACCCGTAGACCCCGAGCTACAGATGCTCTGATTCCCTCTAAGGGATATGTATGCAGAGGATCGCGATGATCTTTGCGAGCATAATCAAACAAACACCTTAGGTCCCACCTATCTCACAAGAACTCCCAATAACATAGAATGAAACAAACATAACAAAGAAACCTATAGAGTACTATAGATACGTTGGGTGCTAATACCTTCCTTTCGTATAACCAACCCTCTTACCCGGAATCTCTCCCCCACTTTTGCATTGCTTTTAATTTTGTGTTATTTGCTTTGCATTTCTTTTAGGGTTATTGCAACTTTTTCCCTTTTCCTGTTTTGGAAACAATAAAAAGTTTGGTCGTGACAAAAACAAAGAAAAATCATTTTCTTGAGCACTCGAGCCCAGAGAAGGCATCTGGTGTCTCATCAACGATTTTTTCCCCGCGACAATGGGTATGGGTATGGATATGTACATATCCATAAGACACGGAAACAGGCTCAAACGTTGGTGTCCACACGTATATGGGCTCGAGTACGGGGATTTTTTAAACTGCGTATATGGGAACGAGTACTATAGTACCATACTCATACCATATCAATTGCTATCCCTACTAGCATTTGTCATTTGTTATTTGTTATGTCATTATCTTTCTTTTATTAAAAAATATTTAAATCTTTTTAGTGTATTTAGTATAACCAAATTAATATCACAATTAATACTATTAATAAATTAAATATGACATTAGATTACAACTACCTATCAACAAGTTTTTATATTATTGATGTATTCAATAAATATTAAGTTTTTTCACTGAAAATATCAACACTACAAAAAATTTGGCATTTACCAACGGTAATATTCGGTCGATAAAGGTCTAAAAAGCGTTGGTAATTGTTCAAAAAACTTATACCAACAGACATTTGTTTTCGTCAACTATTATTCGCTATACCAACAACAATTTTCCGTCCCAATATCTTATACCAACAACAACTGTTAGGGTTGGACAAAACTTCGGAGATATAGCAATGGCTAGTTACACTATTTAATAACTTTAACCCCCGTATTTTCGTTGGTATAGGAAGAAATTAGCCGTTGGTATATGTCTCTTTTTTTACAAATATTTTTTTTCCTATAATTATTATTTTTTAATAATTAAATTTTGGCAATACTTTCTACATGCAGCATACAATTTAAAGCAACATCAAATTAGAAAATTTCATTGATATTATCAAAATAACAAATCTTACAATTACAACAACACAAAAAACATATATAAAATAAAAGTTGTTTCTAATCTTCCTCTCTTCCATCTTCCTCAATGCATGAACCGATTGAGAAGTTTTTGCCTCATTATTGTATTTGTTTAGTTCTTCCTATTAAAATAAATGGAGTAAGATAAACTGCAACTTTAAAAAAGCTAAATAAGAACACCAGGTGATAGGGGCGGAGCTACATACACCACTATGTAGGCCCATGCCCCAACTAGAATTAAAATCTCAATTTTAATATATTGCCTCCATTCCATACTAATAGTAAGGGTTAATTATACAAAACTACTATGTAATATAGGCGAATTTTGCTTTTTCTATCTTACCTTTTTTTCAAACACCCCCTTAAAATATAAAAATGCCATGTCTTTTGCTCCGTTATAAAGTTGGCCCCCTAACCGTAAAGTTTACTCCTGTAATATTTTTTGTTTGATTTCCCCTCTAGGTTTGATGTTTAAATTGCAAGCTTAGGGAGTAATCCAAACAAAAATATATTACAGGGGGAAACTAAAAAAAGAATATTACTAAGGGATAAAACGAATTTCGCCTATATTACATGAGTGAAAAATGGTATTAACTCTTATAGTAATCATAGTATATATTACATACAATATTTATTTCATTTTAAAATTTACTCTAAAATAGTCTATTAATGATAAAAAGCCTTTAATATGCAGGAAGTTTTATCAAGATTTAAAATCTAATGATCTAAAAGAGTCTATCATTTTAAAATTTAATGATCTATATAATATCAATTATTTTATCAAGATAAAATATGTTGTAAGACTATATACAGATAATAAAAAAACCATTAATAATTTTAAAATATTAAAAAATTATAAAAAAACAATTATTATATTTTTAGCATAACAAATATATAAATTTTGCCCCTATAATTTAAAATTTCTGGCTCGCGTCCCTACCATGTGATAAGAATCAAAGAAAAATTTATATGCTCAGTACAACACAAATAAAACAAAATTCTCACCGTTGTTGTGGTGAGATGAGTTAAAAATGTGTAGCTTGGCATGCGTCCACGGATAAATTGCTTGTTTTACTACAAGGTTTGATCGATACAGGTCAAGTAATATAAACAGATAAATAAAACTTCAGAATAATAACTTCTATATACTAACTCAACCTTTATATTCTAGCACTGTAAATTAAGTTCTATTTTAATAAGAGGTCAAAATATCACTTTACTGTGTTAATATCAAGTCATAGCACAACAAATTCTATAATACTTAGTAGGATCTAAAGAGTCTCAGAATACAAATTACCAAATGAGTAAGTATATTTACAAACTATAAATATGATAATTCCTTTAGCTTACCATGCTATGTACTACTGAAACTCTCACGTTTTTCTCGTTTACTTTTCTTCTGTTCCATTCAACTAGTAAGCCCCTGAACAGATGCAGATGCAGGACTCATCAAAATATATAATTGTTGAGGATATATACTTATATAGTCATGCATTTCAAACTGAATGTCCAATCTAATTACTTGTGTCAAATCAAATGCACCATTTAAATGAAAGAGTTGTTGAAGCTCCATTTGAATATCCACACTACTAGCTTCTAAACTAATGTCTGGTTGTGAATTTCACATGCATGTTATCGAGTTTGTAGCTTTATATCTAAATTTCACTTGCATGTTATATAGGAATGAAATCCTTAACTCTAAATCTAAAGTACATTGTATATTAACTCATGGAAATCCTTTCATAAGATTAAATGCACTGATAAGGAAATCCACAACATTACGTCTTTGAATACATCATGTTATGATCAGTAGCCATAACTCTAAATTCTTCAATTATACGAAAAAAATTCAATTTAAAAAATATACTTGCCTCTAACATAAATTTTGTGTTGCTCTCTTTCTCTATGACTATTGAATTATGGTGATCCTTCAACTCAACTATCCTTGTTAAACATAAACAAAATAATAATGGGTATACAAACTTTAATTAGAATAGTTAGACTTAAATAGGATGACATGCATGTATTTCCATATGTTTAATACAATTGTATCACACTTATAGAATATTTCAATAATCATAATCTATTGTTGAAACCATACCTTACTGCCACACGAAATGGGTCCAGAGTAGGGGTGGCAAAATGGATGGATTGGATGGATATCGATTGGATTGCTAATGGATGGATGCAATCAATCCATTAGTCCATTAACAATCCATTAAATCTTCATCTAAAAAATCCAATCCAATCCATCCATTAAGGTTAAAATCCAATCCAATCCATCCATTAACATCTTTATAGTGGATGGATATCCATCCATCCAAAACATTTATTTAAATATTTTAATTAATTTTCTAATAATTTAGATTTTAAAACTTTACAAAAACTTTTTTTTTTTAATTTCTCTATAATAATATTTTTACAATATATAGATATAATATATTTATGTTATATTTATTCATAATTTATAATATTTGATAGATAAATTTTGATAATTATTTGTTAGTGTTATTCTGTTTTATTTCCACATATATTTAGGTAACACCAATAAATATTAAGTTCAACCAAATAGAAAACTGAAATGAAACAATCTATATAGCTCTCAATCTAATGTCACTTTGCTACAATTTCTTCATAATTCGGCTAAAAATTAATATAATAAATCATCTGTCAGTAATCGTAAAGCGACGTGCTAATAATTTATTGAGATAGAGAGAAAGAGATATTACAGATAAGATTCAAATGGCTGGTTAGATTTTTTTTTTTTTGATAAGCAATGAAATTTCATATTAAAAAGGAGCACAAAATGTACTCCCTAAGAATCTTACAACGATCAACCGTTTATGGCTGGTTAGATGAATCCAATCGAAACAGACAAACTTCAAACTGAAGGAAAGCTAACCTGCTCGCGGAGTCTCTAATCTTGAGATACCTGTTATTTGTAAATCAACAAACATAAAAGAAACAAAAACTAAATCCTAAAATCAAAACAAACACAATCAACAAATGATTTCACGGGCTTTAAAATAAATAAACTCCGAATCCCCAAATTGAAACAAACATCTTACCTTCACTGAGTTTCTTTGCACATAATAATATGAGTGAGAAAAATCATTTTACGATTCTGAGATTTGATATAAGACTCATAACAACCACCATAAGTTCACTTGCCGATAATTGTACCAAGATAGACAAAAAAATTCTAACT
Organism: Vicia villosa; assembly: GCF_029867415.1. Lineage (NCBI taxonomy): Eukaryota > Viridiplantae > Streptophyta > Magnoliopsida > Fabales > Fabaceae > Vicia > Vicia villosa. Next base: position 43,850,870 of record NC_081183.1, on the reverse strand, counting down.
CTTGTGAGGAGACGCAACGGCGGGTTAAAGAAGGTCAAGCAAATTAAAGCTGAAAGGGTTTTAGGTTAGGGTTGTGAAAAGATTTGCTGGGATGACTAAAATTTGAGCGCGGAAATTCCCTCTTTCATTTGTGAAAAGGGTTTGAGTAACAGATTTAAGTAACTTAAAGAATATTTTAATGTTCACAAAAATTTATAACAGAGTTTTTCAAAATATATAACCTGAATTTTTTATTTGAATAGTTTTTTTAAAATGGCCTATAAAATTATATTTAATTGGATAAATTAATAGTATTAATTTTTCATTTTTTAAATTAATATAATAAATATTAATATTTACTTCCATTCTTATGTTTTTTTTTTATAAATATGGTACTTATTTCTACTTATCACTAGTAACCTAAAAGATAAGCAAGACCTATACCAACGGTCACTAAACAATATGTATGGTAAAAGGAGTCTATACCTACGATTTTATAGTTGTCACTAATAGGTTCCATTGATATATGACAATTTTCTTGTAGTGAAATAAAGCAAAACAAATATTATGTTTATATTCGAAAAAATAGATTATTCATTTAAAAAATTTATATATACAAAAAATATAGCCACGAAATTATTATTTTGTTAAAAACAATAAAGTTTGTTGGTTAAATTAATTTGACTTTCTTTTATTACATTTTAAAAATAAATGTCCGTACCGTACCGGTACCCGTGCGAACGCAATGATATCCCACTAGTAATATATTACAGATACACATTATGCTTATATGGTATGCACATATGGTACTCATATTAACACATTTATTTAGATATTCAATAATAACGAGAATAAATTTACTATTGATTTATATATTCTTTTAAATAATTTCAAAATAAGAATAATTAACTAGTGATTCAAATATTTGTATATATGGAATAATATATTTGATTTGTAAATCGATTTTAATCAATTGTATTAAATAGTTATCACTAATTGAATAATATAATTTTATTGAATATTTCTTCATTATAATTTGTCAATTTTAGAATTTTATTATTATAAAATATATTAATTATCATCAAATATTTTTAACCAAAGTTATTTTTATAAACGGGAATAAGTTTACTATTGATTCATATATTTTTATAAATAATGTCAAAACAAAAATAATATTTATTATTATAGACGGGAAAAAGATATTGTTAATTCAAATCCTAATTTCTTATTTTTTTAAACACGGTACTAATATGATACACATATATGGTACTGATATTAAACTATAGATTTAAATATAGAATAATATGGTACGAACATATATGTTTTAATTGTTTATGCATCTAATAATTCAAGATATGGACACTTTCAAGATAATTTATGGAAAATATAAATATATATATTATTGATGTAAAACTATTTTGGTTAAATTAATTTATATTTTTCTTAAAATAATATCTCACTATTTTAAAAATATGATCAAAATATTGAATATTAAGGGAAACATGAAGTTACTAATAAAAATATTGAATATTAATGAGAACAAAAAGTTGTTGATCATAATAGTGAATATCAACAGGAACATGAATTTAGGAATCAAATAATTGAATATTAACGGAAAAATGAAGTTATTGATCAAAATATTAAAGAATAACGGAAACACGATGTTACTAATCAAAATATTGAATATTAACGGGAACATGAAGTTATTAATCAAAATATTAAATATTAAAGGGAATATTAAATTATAATCAAAATATTAAATATTAAAGGGTACATGAAGTTATTGATATAAATATTGAAATAAACATAAACATGATTTTACTAATTAAAATATTAAATATTAACGAGACGATGATGTTATTGATTAAACTATTGAATATTAACGGCAACATGAAGTTATTGATCAAAATATTAAATATAAAGGATAAGATAAAGTTACTAATCAAAATATTTAATATTAATGAAAACATGAAGTTACTGATGAAAATATTGAATATTAACGGAAATATTAAATTACTGATCAAAAGATTGAATATTAACGGAAACATGAAGTTACTTATCAAATTTACGTTTTCGTTATTATTCAATATTTTAAAATATTGAATAATAACGGAAACGTACATTTACTAACTAAAATATTGAATATTTACGGGAAATGACGTTATTGATCAAACTATTGAATATAAATGATAACATAAAATTACCAATCAAAATATTGAATATTAACGGGAACATGGAGTTATTGATCAAACTATTGAATATTAACAGGAACATGAAATTACTGTTTAAAATATTGAATATTAACAGAAACATGAAGTTATTGATTAAAGTATTGAATATTAACGGAAACATAAAGTTACTTATCAAAATATTGAATAATAATAGAACAACTTTACTATTGATTTAAATATTGAGGACAATAATTCCAAAACAAAAATAATATTTATATACAAAATATATATTATTCATTCAAATATTTTAATATATTGAAAGAGTTATAGGCCCCTATTTATTATCTCTTTTAAAAAATTTAATTTAATTTTTATTTTATTTTGGAAACAAATGCGCGTACTATACCGTACCTGTGCAAGAAACATTTATCATACTCCAATATTTGTCAAACCTCACTATCATACTTCTTGCCATACTTTGTATAGTATAACTTGAAGAATCTTGCCACTTTCTTAAAGCTAGTCTTATTTGACAAACTTTGGAAAAATAAATGTTTGATGTTAGATACTTAGTACCTGAGTACAAATCAGTGACACTAAAAAACAATTTCGAAATGTCACAAATGTCTCTACCCTTTTCCAATCTTCTTCGATTGGTGCACACTTATATTGGGAATCACGTCGTTGTTTTAAATGTTTGAAAACTTCTTCATAAGGCAATGCAAAAGCAAGCATTAAATTAGTCGAGTTCCATCTTGTTCAACAATATTGTGCAAGTTTCTTTTCATAAGTCATGTTCAATTGATTACAAGTTTTTTTAAGCTTCTCCTCCCTCTTTGGTGTTACCACCCAAAAAACGACACTTTCCCTAATCTTTTTAATTGAACTAGAATTTGTTTGCATGCAATCTTTCACTATCAAGTTTAATATGTGGGCGCAACAACGCATATGAAAAAAGTTTCCTTTTAAAACAAAAGAAGAAGGTGACATCTTATCATTCAAATAGTCAATTAGAGCATTATCAACGGTTAATGGTAACAATTTTCTATCAATACTCCAATCCATCAAACAATCTACCAAATTAACACAAAGGACCTCAGTATGTGGCGTAGGGATATAAATGAACCTAAAAATAAACTATAATAAATATCACATAAAATAACTATAATATTATAATAACTTAAATGGAAGGAATAAGATGATATCTTATCAATCAAATGGTCAATCAGAGCATCATTGGTGCTACAATTATCTACGATTAATATTGACAATTTTCTATCCATATTTCAATCCATTAAACTATCTACCAAAAAATCACAAATGACCTCAACAGTATGCGGTGTAGGGACATAAATGAACCTAAAAATAAAATAATATAAATATCACATAAAATAACTATACTATAATAATAACATAAATGGAAGGAAGAAGTTACCTAATGATTCAATTACGCAAAATCCAATTTTCAACAATGTAATGAGCTGTAACAGACATATATCCTTTATTCTGATTGTTAGAAGTCCACATATATCAGTAGTTATTGCAATACGGATTTTATTTTTTGCAAGTATTTTCATTTTCTTTGTCTTCTCACTTACATACAACTTCATTATGTCACTCTTTGTGGTATTGCAAAAAACTATCTTGAACAAATGTTGAAGAGAATGACTATAATTTCAACCACAAATGATTCATGTTTGTTCATTCCTAAAAACATCTTGATTAAATGTATAATTTCATACCACAAATGATTCATGTTTGTTTCCGGATTTTTTTCTGTCACTTTAAACATGGCTTGTTTTGGACTTCTCTCTATGCGTCTTAGACATATGCTAATATGGTCAAATAAATGTTTCGTATCATTTTTTGTATCACCACCAAGTTTCTTATCACAAGATTTGCATATAATTTTCCAAAGGTCTCCTATATTTTGCCTTTTAAAATAGGGTCAAGCATATGATTTTAATCCCTTTTTGTTAGGACTTTTAGTGGGTACAACAGGAATTTCAGGATCTTAACTTTCTATATTTATTTCATTTGGAGTAAATTGAACTTTCTGTGTGAGTGAAACTTCATTATTTTCCATATAAATTCATTCTTTTCCAAAGCAACATTGGGACTATTAGATGATTGAAATTCACCAACTATTTTTTTAATCAAAAACCTGCCACACAAACACAAATTTTAAAAGGCTGCATGGAAGTAGAACAAAAATAATAATATATGAAAAAGTAATAAATATATGAAATAGTGAATACATGAAATTCACATACAAAATAATTAATAAAAAATCTTACATTTCTAAATATATGATGCATTTCGTATATTTCATAATGCATGATGTATATTTTTAAATATATGATACCTTATTTAGTGTAACTTTTCATCTAGTTAGTTTTTAAAATTTTAAATTTGTTTAATATATCAATTAGAAACAATAACATATATCAATTAATTATATATATAGAATTATATTAAATTTTTTGATTATTTTATATATTTTTTATATGCAAATCAGTTGATAACTCTAAAATTTATAAACAATTTAATTTAACGTTAGTCAAAACAATCTACTTTTTCCTATAAGCAATTACATGAACAAATTTATGAGAATCGAGGAACAACAATCTACTCTTTTGCTATAAACACTAATATCAACAGATTTATGAGAATCAAGGAGAAACAATCTATTTTTTCCTATAAACAATGCCATGAACATATTTATGAAAATCAAACCTTATTGATGAAATTGTAAAAGCTGAGAATAATGGTAGTCCACCAAACAGAGGAGATCATGGACGATGGTGAGCCCTTTCACTGGCAGAGAAAATGGAATTGGAAGAGGAAGCTAAATGGAGGTTCGAAGAAAAAATAACGAGTCTAACGTCTGAGACTCTAAGTGTCTGGTCGAAGAAAATGAAATCCTTCAAATTTTTTAGGGTATTAATATTTACATTTCTCCCTCTTATTAAATATATGAATATTTATTTATTTTTAAATATAAAAATAATGGAAATGAATAAAAAAACCTAATCTAATATAAAAAATAAAGGAAATGACTAAAAAAATCTAATCTTAAATATATATATATATATATATATATATATATATATATATATATATATATATATATATATATATATATATATATATATATATATATATATGTTAGATTAACTATATTAAAATAGTAAGCGGGGCGGGAGATGTATTCCGCGTCTCCGTCCTCGAAATGCTCTCAGGAGAATTTTTCTCCTCATCCCCGCCTTCGCGGAGGAAAATTCCCATCTTTGGGGTCCTGAACGGGACAATTTCTGCAAGGATCCCCATTAAAAAGTCCAAACTGACATCTATCTATAATGTAGTTTTCAAATATTTATTAAAAAATATTTGTCTCCGTGTTTTTTTCTATAAGCAAGGATTATATTAGAAGAGAACCTAAGTTCTCGAAACAAAATACAACCACTCCCAGCTAAAAAACCCGGGGAGAAAAATTATACGCCAAATGCCTCTTACGACAAATAGTAAAGAGGGAGCCTACTAAACTCGTAAAAATTACAATTGGATTGTATAATTTTACCCACAAAAGCCCAACGCCAAACTAACGCTTTTATCCCCCAAACTATATCATAAATACTCCAAGTATCTCCTCTGAAAACGATTCCATTCCTAACCGTCCACAAAGACCATATCACCGCCAACCAGACCACACTCTCCTTACTCTTTCTATTTTTTTACCTTTCTACCATAGTAAAACCATTTCAAAAAAGATAACCTTGTCTTTGTGTTTTTTATTAATTTATGATCATTATTTTACTTATAATTTTTTTATTTTTTTTTTAGAAATCAAGATATCATTAAAGGGAGAACTAAGGGTTCTCCAACCCGAATACAAAAAGTGAAAACGGGAAAACACCTCCAAAAAAAAATTACAAACCAATTAAATTACGAGATATAGTACAACGGTTCCTTACTAAACTCGTAGAAAGAATAATTGGGTTGAGTAATTTTTCCACAAAAAGACCATCTCCAAGCTAACAACTTAATGTTCCAAACAACGTTGTTAACTACCGCTATTGAACTTGTGTTTCATATTTTTTTTCATAAATATTCAACGACATATATTTGACTCTTTTTTAAATGAATGATGATCTTACACACCAATCCAATATTATAACTTTGAATTTCATAACCTACATATTTGGCAGAGTTAAATGGACTATGGACCTTTATAGATTTTATCATGATTTATTAAACATTTTGCCTTTATCGATCTCATGCTTGTAGGGGTTATGGATAATCATGAATTTTATCATTAACTCGAGTCATGACATTCAATATCCATAGACCCAATATTCCAACTGGGTAACCTAGGATTCTCGTTTGAACTAAGAAATTATATAAACTTTAATTTTTAGAACTTGATTTATAGGAAGACTAACTTCTCCACTAACTTTTCCATTAATTTCTCCACTAACTTTGGATCTCTCTTTAGATTGAGAGAGGTAAGGGAGAATGAAAAGGGATTAAAAACACAAACACTGGCTCTTTGTTGAAGGTGTATGAACCTTCCATTGAAGAATGAGAGAAGAAGAAGCTCTAAGAAGATAAGGTTCTATATTGTGTGAACCAGATAATACAATACGTGTACAGATAGCTTTATATATACAGCCATATACATTGTGCCAGCTCAGTATTAGTAGAGTAACTAACTAACAGAAACAGTTGCATTATTTATCTAGTCAGCAAGCCTTTAAATATGCATAATATGCATATCTCTAACATCCCCCCTCAAACTCAAGGGGGCTGAGAATGCAGAACCTTGAGTTTGTTTCGCAAAAGTTCAAATGCAGCAGATCCCAAAGGCTTGGTCAACGCATCAGCAATCTGAGCAGCGGCTGGGACATGTTGAATAAGCATTTGTTTGGCCACGACACGTTCACGGACAAAGTGTATATCCAGCTCTATGTGCTTGGTACGGGCATGAAGGAATGGGTTGTGAGATAGCAAAACCGCACTGAGGTTGTCACATAGCAAAATAGGAGCATGAAACGTGATGTTAAGTTCAGCAAGCAGTTATTCCAGCCACAACATTTCTGAAGTCGTATGAGCTAGAGCCTGATACTCCGCCTCAGTGCTGGAACGAGCCACCAGGGATTGCTTTTTAGAGCTCCAGGCTACCAGGTTAGGGCCAAAGAAAATACACGAGCCAGAAGTAGACCTGCGATCATCCGGGTCACTAGCCCAATCTGAATCACTGTAGGCGCGGATAGAGAACTTAGAGCCAGAGACGGAAGGGGCTAGAACAAGCCCATGAGTGGCAGTACCGCTCAAGTACCGGAGGATTCGCCTAACTGCAGACCAATGAGTGTCTAACGGATTAGCCATGTACTGACAGGCTTTATTGACACTAAAGGCTATATCAGGGCGTGTAAGTGTGACATATTGAAGGGCTCCTACTATAGAGCGATATAAGTGAGGATCTGAAAAGAGATTCGTGCCATGTCTGCTTAACTTGCAGGTGCTCATCATAGGGGTAGGAACTCCATTTTCATTGACCATTTTGGCTTTGCTTAGGAGGTCCTTAATATACTTGGTTTGTGGCAGGGAAATGGTGCCATTGTCTCTGAACTGAACCTCAATTCCCAGAAAGTATGTAGGTCTGCCAAGCTTTTTCAGAGCAAACTTGTGATGGAGTTTGTTAATAAGTTCATGAACAAGAGTAGTACTTGACCCAGTTAGAAGAATATCATCAACATAAACTAAGGCATAAAGAGAGATACCTCGCTTAGAGTATACAAAGAGAGAGGTGTCACATCTAGAAGCAACAAATCCAAATTCCAAGAGTGCTTGAGTGAGTTTCTCATACCAGGCCCTAGGGGCTTGCTTGAGCCCATAGAGAGCTTTGTGGAGTTTGCAGACTAGAGTTTTGTCAGCAGAAACAAACCCTGGAGGTTGTGTCATATAGACCTCCTCTTGAAGGACACCATTTAGGAAAGCATTGTTGACATCCACTTGTTGAATATCCCATTGATATGTTAGTGCCAAAGTGAGGATCACCCTGATGGTAGTTGGTTTGACCACAGGAGAGAATGTCTCTGTGAAGTCAAACCCATGCTCTTGATGAAATCCTTTAGCAACCAGCCGTGCCTTGTGTTTGTTGACAGTACCATCTGCATTCTACTTAAGTTTGAAAACCCACTTGCAACCCACAGCTTTTCTGTCAGGAGGGAGCTGAGTCAAGGTCCAAGTATTATTAGCCTGTAGAGCTTTAAACTCTTGTGTCATAGCTTGTGCCCATTCAGGAGAATTCAAGGCCTGTTTGACAGTGGTGGGTTCAGTTGAGGTCGTGGCAATGAGGGCTTTGTGTTTAGACATCCCTGTTTTGGCTCTAGTGAGCATGGGATGATTATTAACCAGTAATGGAGTAGGACTGTGAACAGAGTGAAAAGAAGTTGAATTAGAAGACTCAGAACCAAGGATAGGGGAGGATATAGTGAGTTCATTCGAGGAATGTGGTAGAGACACAGACTCTATAGCATTAGGCTCCACATGGGGAGAATGTAAAGCTTCACTAATGACAGGCTGTATGAGCACAGGATCACCACTTTCTATGACATTAGGCATAACAAGTGAGGTGTTTAGAGAGTCAGGAGTGACAATAGCCTGAGTATAGGAGGATGCATTTACCCTCGGGCTAAGAACAGATGTGCTATGAGCAGGGGAAGAATCAGTGGATATTGGTAGTACTGCAGAGTCCAAAGGGACTGCAGGAGACAGCTTGTGATGGGACTGAGAAGCTGGAGGACTAAGCAGAGCAGAGTCTGACACATGAGTGACAGAGAGACTATTATCTGCTGGTTGTTGACCATTGGAATAGACCTCTGCTGATGGTGCAGAGCCAGGTACAAGAGGCAGATGAGTATCCATTGGTACTGAATGAGGACAAGAGATGGACCTTTGGGCATTGTGGTTGATATGTGTCACTTCAGTGGGAAAAAAGTGTAGGAAAGGGAAACTTCTCTTCATTGAATGTAACATCTTTAGACACATAAATCTTGCCATCCTTGCTAAGACATTTAAAACCTCTGTGTTGAGTAGACACTCCCAAGTACACACATTCCTGGCTTCTGTACTGAAGTTTATGTTTGTTATATGGCCTCAGTAAAGGGAAGCAGGAACACCCAAAAACCTTTAGATTCTTGTAGTCTGGCTGTTTAGCATATAGAGCAAAGTAGGGTGAACTATGGTTGGCCAGACTAGGAGTAGGTAGTCTATTAATCAGGTGTGTAGCAGTGGTAACACTGTGGTCCCAATATGTCAATGGAAGAGAGGAGTGTGCTAAGAGAGTGAGCCCCATCTCAACAATGTGCTTGTGCTTCCTCTCAACAGTGCCATTCTGATGAGAGGTATGAGGGCATGTGAGTCTGTGTGTGATACCCAAGTCTGCTAGGAATTTTGTGAATGGCCTATACTCTCCACCAAAGTCTGATTGAACAGCTTTGATAGTGGTGTGGAACTGTGTTTGGACAAATACATGGAATAATTTAAATGCATTGAGTGCTTCTGATTTTTGTTTCAGTAAATACAGCCAGGTAAATTTTGTATGACCATCCACAAAGGCAATGTAATATCTATAACCAGAGCTAGAAGGTAAGGGAGAAGGACCCCATAAGTCAGTGTAGATAACATCAAAGGAATTAGCATATACAGTAGTGGTTAAAGGAGCATGATTCCTATGTGCCTTACCAAGATTGCAAGCAGTGCAGCAAAAAGAGCTATTTTTATTAGAGGTAGAGATATTACACAATTTGAGGACTTGAGCTACATAATTGAAATTAGCATGTCCTAACCTATTATGCCAGAGCACACTAGAATTACAAGTTTGTGTACAACTAGAATTGCAAAGAATATTAGGACTAATAGGGGAGGCAGTATAGCTTTGAACACCAGGAAAACGACTCAAGGCTTTAGTCTGACTTTGATGACCAGCTTGCTTCAGTTGATGCAAGAGTTGAGGAAAACAATAGAGTCCACTTGCATCAAGTGTGCCTTCTACAAGTATGTGTTTAGAAGCCTCAGATTTTATATAGCATTTATCAGGCAAGAATTCAAAACTCACATTATTATCACTTGAAAATTTAGAAACAGACAGAAGATTTCTAGTGATTAGAGGCACATGTAAGATACTATTGAGAACAAGACAGTGATTAGGAAAGATTTTTGAATAAAACTCAGAGGAACCAACAGCCTGAATATCTAGAGTTTGGCCATTGCCTACAAAAACTCTATTGGACCCTAGATATGGTTTCTTATTATTCAAAAAGGAATCATAGGGAGTTAAGTGGTGTGAAGCACCTGAGTCTGCGAACCAGGCCTGAGATTCCAGCTCCGATGGTAGAGAGTACTCCTGAGTGACTGCCGGAAGCCTGTTGGTGGTTGCCATCATAGCTACAGATTGAGAGTTTTGAGAAGCACCTTTGGTGGCTTCTTGCCTTGAAGAATTTTGTTGAGTTGTCTGATTATTAGAGGCAGTAGGTGGTTCAAAGTTTTCATCGAACCGGTGCCAGCAATTCAGAACTGAGTGACCATATTTGCCACACAGTTGGCAAGTAGGACGGTTTCCGGTGGGATTTGTGACTCTGCCACGACCCCTACCACGCGTGAATCGATTGTTACGGCCCCTGTTACCTGAGTAGGCTCCTCTGGAGCTCCCAGCTTCATGACTTGTGTGAGCTACATTCGCAGCATCACTTGTGACGGCCAGTTCTTGACGGAACTTTTCCAATTGTGCTTCTTGCACATACAGTAGAGCTTCAACTTCGCACAAGGTTGGTGCAATAGGGCACCCATACATCTGCATAACAAACGGATTATACTCCTCAGGGAGTCCATTCAAGATTGAGTCAATTTGATCTTGCTCAGTGATGGGATCACCGACTGCCAACAGGGAATTGGCCATGGCTTTGATTCTCAACACAAATTCAGTGATAGTCTTGTTGCCTTTCTTGGTAGATTTTAGCTCAACACGTAACTGACGAACTCGTGCCTTCATTTGCGCATTGAAGTACTTGTGGATCTTATCCCAAACTTCAAAGGCATGCTTGCACGCCAAGACCCTCGGTAACACTGACTCAGAGATTGTGGAAAGAAGCCAGATGAAGAGAGCTTGGTCTTGAACAAGCCACGATTCATACTCAGCAGAGAACGTACCTGTGAGGCGATCTTCATCCGATTGAAACTTCTGCGGAATATGCGGATTAACCACCATTTTGTGCATCTTCTGAGTGAGTATCACACCTTCCACTTGTTGATTCCAGAGCAGATAATTGTTTTCTTGGAGTTTGATCGAGAGCTTGGGACCAAAGGAACCGTTGGCTTTGGACGCACCGAACGGAGATGTGAAATCTGGCGATTGCGACGAGTCTTTTCCCACGGAAATTACTGGATCAGAGAGATCCATGGTCGGAGAGTGGTGTGAGGAAGATGAGGACCAGAAAGGAGACAAGGATGGAGCGGAAGCGCGCTAAATCAGGCGGCGATTGATACCATGTTGAAGGTGTATGAACCTTCCATTGAAGAATGAGAGAAGAAGAAGCTCTAAGAAGATAAGGTTCTATATTGTGTGAACCAGATAATACAATACGTGTACAGATAGCTTTATATATACAGCCATATACATTGTGCCAGCTCAGCATTAGTAGAGTAACTAACTAATAGAAACAGTTGCATTATTTATCTAGTCAGCAATCCTTTAAATATGCATAATATGCATATCTCTAACACTCTTAAACTCACATTTCAATCCAATGGATGAAATATCCTTTATGTATTTTGGCCACAACGAGTACAATTATAAATAATTAGTTTTGTTAAAAGGTGTATAGTTAATGTTTGTTTTATAATAAGTCTGTAGAAAGTACAGTAGTTTCTAAAGCTTTCACTTTGTATTTTACCCACTAATTCAGAGAAAAAGATAACATTGTTTAGTAGAATTAATATAGTATTAGTATGACACTGTTTGTGGGGGTAAATTAATATTTTAGGTAGAATTAAAATAGAAATGCAATTAGTCCTTCAAACTCGTGAGAGAGTAATAGTATGACACTATTTGGTTCATGAAATTTGATTAATGCTGCCCTAACATCAACCTACCCAAACCTACAATGCCACTTTATTTTAAGCTCTCACTCAAATACCTACCTTTGATAGTGGGATGTACAATACCTCCAATTTGTGAAGTGTCAGAGACAAAGGTATGTCCTATGTTAGGTAAAATTAGGGTGATTGTGTCTTTCTGTCATCTTCAAATTAAGCTTTCTCATTTAATTTCTCTTTTTTTCACTTTATATATCATCAAATATAATTAAAGTCACCAAAAGTATGAAGTTTCAAAATCACTAAAGTGTGCTTTGTCGAGCTGTTGGCCATATTATTGAATCATGAGTAGTACATTGGACAACACGGTGCAAGTTGTTGTGCAATAACCTTTTCTAGCATTGGGCAGCAAATAGGGACATGTATCACATGTTGTATTTGGTGGAGAAGGGAGAAATCTAGGACATGTTTCTCATGCTGATTGGTGGAGAAGTGAGTCACAAAATTTTGGTATCAATCAATAGCTTGAAAGCAAAGAGAATCTTCCATGAAAGCTCAAACGCTCATATAAACATTGTCCAAGACATGTGACATTTTGGTATCAATCAATAGTTTCGTCATTTTAAACATTGCTAGGTTATATGACACTTGTAAACCCTTGATTTCTTTCATTCATTTATGACCAATTTAAACATTGTTTATAAGACTATTGTTCAGCCTCAGTTTCAAATATGATTTATAAACTGATAAGTTACCTTTGTAATATCATCCAAGTATAGTTTTTTTATTATAATCAATCAGTTAATGAATTGCTTCTATAATTAATGTTTTATGACTACGTCACTTTGTACTATCAGCCAAGTACTATTTTTAGCAATATCATCAATTATTGAATTGCTTTTATGACTATTGCCTACTACTTGAATTCATAATTGAAAATTTTGCATGTTTTCTCACAACTAAGTTGGTTTGAAGAGAGAGAAAGAACATGAATAAATGGCTTAGATGAAGGCAGATGGGCAGCAGCAAGCAGCAGAGAAGACATAGGAGAGGTTCTAAATCCATCAGCCAACTACTATTTTTAATAGGGTATATTTATAAAAAATACCAGTCAATACACACTTCATTAAATTCACATCAAATGTATTCAAAATAAAAAAAAATAATGTTACATAATTGTACTTTTGCTTAAATGATGTTATATAATTGTATTTTTTTCTTAATATCTTTTTTTAATAATGGAATGGAGTCTCTTTCGAAGTGGTTTTCCTTCCAAAAATGTCTTCCACATCACAAATATTCTCTCCGGTGGAAAAGCTTCGGCTGAATATGACTCGCGCCTTTTATTGTCGCAAATGTTAGAATATTCCCAAATATTGGAAGTGGTTTTCCTTCCAAAAATGTCTTCCACATCACAAATGTTCTCTCCGGTGGAAAAGCATCGTCTAAATATGACCCGCGCCTTTTATTGTCGCAAATGTTAGAATATTCCCGTATACTTGGGTCCATCCCGCCACCTTGACCATTAAATATCAAAATAAGTTATTTTTACATGTATGAGTGGAAGAAAAGATAAAAATTGATAATTACGATTTTAGATTGTGGATACATATTCACATGTCAAACGTATACTAATATTTTCATATTTACCTGCACTCCTTGAAACCAAGATTCATGCGGCCTTGTGATTTCCAATCCAATTTTTTTGGTCATTTCCTCTATCAAGAACTCTGTCCCAATAAATGGAATTACAGAATATTGATCACCACTGCAAGAGAAAATAAACAGCTTTAAATAAATATTAAATATTGATAATAAAAATTTGAAGGAAAAAAATTTGGTATTAAATTATTACCTAAATGCTAGAACCCTTACACCAGCCTTGACAAGGGTCTCTAGAATAAAGATGGTTGAAATCAGCTGAATTTGGAATAATATAGGAAAAACCTATTAGATAATAAAATTAGTATCACTACTCAACAATATTTTTTAACTAATACACTCACATTTCGTAAATTAAATAACTTACGGACTGCAAGGTGACCAACTTTTGATCCCTACAAGCACGGCATGAAAAGCTTTTTGTATTTTTTTTCTTGTTCATGTAGGCAATTGTTGCATCTCTTATGCATACAAAAGTCTTCTCACCCGTTTGCTAAATAAAAAATGAAGGCATAAGAGGGATTATTTATGTGACATAACAATGTAAAGTTTTGATTGTATGAAATGTATATACCTTAAGGTATTCTTGATTTTCAGGATTTTAACCTGACTTTTTGTGGGTTTGAAAGACTCATGCTCCAACAAAATGCTCCTGCTCCAACTAGAGATTCCAAGTCCTGTAAAATTAAATAGCCGTGGTAAAATTAAATGAAAACTATTATAAATTACTCAATATAGTTATGAGAATGGGTTGGTCTGGTTGCCACTATAATCTATAATATAGATATAAACGTTTCTGATATTATTTTCTTCTTCTTCTCAGTTTGTTTTTATGTTTTAGTTTAAAGTTTTGTTAATCAAAGCGATAGAAACCAGCCTATAACCCACAAAATTGAAAGTTGAAAAAAATGGCAAAAATAAAACATGCATACAAATTATGAAATTAGATGCCCTTTCAGAGAATCAAAGAAGAGATAACAGGCATACAAAACAGAAACAATACAACATCTATATTTCATGGTACTTGGCAATAAATCAGAATATCAACAAAATCAGACTAACTAAGCCTATATATGTTTGGTACCGAAGTGAAACACCGCTACCGTGCCTTCAAAGTTGTTTTCACCGTGAGTTTGAAAAGCTAGTGAGTTTGAAAAGTTGTTTTCACCGTGAGTTTGAAAAGTTTCCAAACATAGGCTAATTCTTTCAATTTTGGAAAGTATACATATCAATCAACAGCCGTCAGATTATCAAAATCAGGCATATGAATCGCAAAGGTAAAATCTATACATATGCTAAATATTGAACTCACACAGGTTGAAACTCATTAACTGCATAAAATCATATCAGAAGAAACAATAAATCCATAAAACTGGACTCGCATTGAATAACGACAAAGTAAAGCTCACCGACAAGCCACAACCACAAATACTAAGCACAGCAAGACTCGTCCAATGGTGACCGCCACCACGGTGAACACTCTCGTCAACCTCCGGCGTCGTTGGAACCATCTCAGACCGCAACAACCTTGTCAAAACACCAGTGCCATCACTCTGCAAACCAGAAATAACAGCCTTAGCCATTGTAATACCCCTAAGCGGATCTCTTCTCTTAACCACCTTCATACTCAAATCACGTTCAAAAGAGTAATTGTTAAATTTTTGTTAAATGGCATATCATCACGTTCTCTCCTCTCTTCACAAATCTCATCAAAATATTCCAATATCTTCTTTTTCTTTACAATCCATGTGCACTCTAATTCTTACATCAAAAGTGGCATTATATGTGCATATATATACACTCTTCATGTGCACTCATTCCTAGCTATAGAATTAAAGCATTTGTAGGACAACATTTTCACATGTATTATATGATCAAATCATTGCTTCTTTAATTTCCACTAACAACACTATTTTACCTTTTCCTTATTCATGAATTACTCATCGGTGTACGACCAAGTCACCAAACACAATATACCTTTCATATTATTTAAGATTGCCTTATAATACATCGATATATGACCAAACATTATATAGTTTTCATATTATTTATGATTGTCTCATAACTTTTAATAATAATATAATATAAAATTTAACTTTAATTTATTAAAAATAATATAGATAAAATTAAAAATAGTAATTTAAATTCTTTAAAATATTATTCATTATAAGATTTTGAAAGAAGACTCAAGGGATATTCATTTTTCAAGGGAAAACACCAAATATAAAAAAGTGTCAAAGCACTATCAAAACTATACCCCACGTACCATCCATTCACCCTACTTTAATAATTTTGATGCGTTTTATGGTTTCTTAAAAAACAAGAATCTATAGGGATCCAAATTGACTTGTGTCTATTACTTTCTATTCTCTAAGTCAATTAATAATTGCAAGCATCTTTGGGTATCAACTATCTATCTTTACTTTTATTGTTTCTATGGTTTACATTTCTGTTAAAAATGTATAGCTACATTAATTAATACCAATAATAATTAAAGAAGAGTGAAATGTAAAATATATAGAAGAACTAAATTAAAAAATGCATTTTTATTTTCAGTTGTCAAGTTCCTAATTCTTTTCTGCTACTTAATTACCATCTTCAGTCTCAAAGCAAGTGGTCATTTAATTTCATTTCAATATTATTTTTTTTTATGTTTGTGCTCTTGGTTATCTGAATAGTACTTTTGGAAAGGATTCAATTAAGCTTCAGCTTTTCAAGGTTTTTCAAACTTAATTCCTTCCTTGCTTTTAGTTTTTCAAATTTTCAGTAGGAATGTATTAGAGAGGCCAACCTTCAAGAAACTCCATCACAATAATATTTTAAGAACTTTTTAACTTAAACGCATCTATGGGAGTTGTTTTTTTTTTTTTTATTTTAAAAATGGCTAATCTATTAACAAATTTAAGATGCTATGCTAGTTATTTTTTTCCGTATAAAAGAAATATTTGATTATCCAAAGGTGTGCAAAAATATTTTTAAATTGTTTTATGCAAGTTTATTATTTATTTTTATTTAATTAGTCTCTGAATAATATATTTTAATATTCATTTTATTTCTTGAACTCTCGTTTTACAAATAGAAGAAAAAACTAGATTATTACAGTATTATTTTTATTTAAGGAGCACTACAATTTGAACTTAAAAAAGAACAACGAGAGGACATAGAAAATGAATAGTTTTGATATTTTGAGAGAGACAGATGATAGAGGAGAATAAAGTGAAAATAAAATTTGAAACAAATGGAAGAGAGAATTAACATGGCATGGTATAAATGTTGTCAAGTTGTAATTGGTTGAAATTGTTTGTTGTCTACTTCTTATTGGTTTATATTTTGAGAGTTAGGTGATGGTTATTCTCCACATTCACATGCATTTGAAGAAATTCTTGAACTATACACTACTGGTACTTGTTTCTCATGCATTTGGTTTGGAGAATTTTTTTTATTATTTAAATATTATTCAAATATTTGACTTGATTGGTTAGTGTTATTATATTTTTACCCATAATAACCACGTAGAATATAATTTAGTTTTAAAAAAGAGAAAATGGGTCATGCACTAACAATGTAAAATATTTTTACATTGTCAACTAATCACCACCGTGCATCCAATTAAAACATTATTTTATTTTAAAAAAACTTTAATGACATGGCACATTCATGACTCCCTATTGGATGATAATGTAAAATAGTTTTACACTGTCAGTGCACTACCTTTTAACTCTTTAAAAAATAGTTATATTATAATATTTTAGATATATTTTTAAAGAAACTCTTTCAAATACTTTTTTACAACATTTTTATTTAATAATATGTCAATCTTAATTTTTTATAATTTATTTTTAACTTAAAATGTTAGTTTAAATTTATTTAATATATATATGTGAAATTTATTAATAATAAATTTTAAAAAAATGAAACTTATAGTCAAAAGAAGATAAAAAATATAATATTGTGAAGTTAATTTTTTTCTTGTAAAAATTTAAATACGTTTACTATTAAGTTCAAAAAGATGATATTTCAGAATTAAAGTCAATTATAATTTAGAAATATTGAAAATAATTAAATATAATTTTTTATCTAATTACAATTTTATTAATAAAAATATATAAACCAAAAGAAATGATGTATAAATAAAATTGCTATGAGATTTCATAACAATAATGTTTTAAGAATTTTTGTTAACTAAAACGCATCTTAGATCAATAATAAATTTAAGACGCAATAGGAGCCATATTTTTTTTAATATGGAAAATATGACTTTATTTGCGAGTTTGAAGGGGAAGGGAGGGAAGAATTTTAAAAAATATGAAGAATTGAGTGAAAAGAATAGAGAGGTTTGGGTTGAGAGAGTTCTAGAAGGTTAATTTTATTCATAACACCGAAAATTCTCTAATTTGGAGGAATTTCAAATTTGTATTTAATGAGGATTTTGGAAGATTAACATAAATTTTTTAAATATTTTTTATATTGTTATAGTATTCTAAAAATTAAAAATATAATAATGATAGACATTATTTTATCATTCTATACAAAATCATTTTTAAAAAAAAAAACATTTTCGAAAGCTTTTCCCTTCCTTCATCTCCAAACTCGCAAACAGAGTCTATATAGCTCTAATGCTTACTGAATAATCAAACTACTATTGCATTTTTAATATTTTAAGAGTAGATTTTATAAAAAATAGGCAATATTTATAGTCCCACTTTTTTTTCTTTAGTTTAATACAATCTATTAATAAAATGGCTAAATAATAAATAGAATAGATAAAAAGCAATCAAAATAGAAATAAATTTAAAACACAAGACGTGTCTAACGATTATCAATATACAAATAAAAATCAACTTAAAAAACACCACCAGTCCACCACCACCATAATAAAAACAAACAAACCAAAAAAATAAGAAAAAACATTCATGATAAACTAAGGAAAAATAAAATTCCCCTACGCTAAATTAAGGAATGATTGAAATGAATATCTATAACATTCATGATAAACTAAGCTTCTTAAGTTTAGATTTTTCCGTTGTACAACAATTAAAAATTTATTCTGTCAAAAAAACAATTAAAAATTTATGAATCACTTTTCTCTTATTGCTACCTTAAATTAATATAATAATACTTACAACAAACCAATTTATAATATGTTTTTTTAGACTTTTTTCATATTAATATTATAACAAAATTTTTTTGCGCCTCGTTTAATTAATTAAATTATTTTCTCTTAATACTATAAATTTTTTTGCTCCAAACTAATTTAATAATATTATAAATTTTATTACCATACTAATTTAATAACATTATTTAGAAAATTTCCTCAAATTAATTTGATAAAAAACAAATAATATAACGGTTTATAAGAAAAAATACTATATATTTTCTTAAACATATTAAAAAACAATGAGAACAATATAATAAAGTTAATTATATGTTTTAATCATTTAATATTGACATTTTTAAATAAGATATTAATGAAGTCTTTGAAGTGTAGTCATACACAAAAAATCTTTATCACTAATCAATTAATTAAATTTAATTTAAAAAAGAATAATTATAATATAAAAACTTGAATCTATTTAAACAAGTCATACACATGCACTATAATTTTTTTACACGATAACTTTTTATGTAATGTTTTATGAGTTCATCTCTAAATCTGTTGGGACATTTGTGTGCATGGATCATGAAACTATGGAGAGGAAGAGGATGGATGTAGCAAGGTTCCTTATTCGCTCAAAATGTTCCTTGGTCCTTAATGAAAGTATTAATATTGGAGTGAATGATAATGCATATAATATCCAATTGGTTGAGGACATGCATGTTCCTAGGAGGATTGTTGTACCAAAAGAATGGCATGATGGAATTTTGCGTGAAGGTTCGTCGGAGTTTGCGTGAAGGTTCGTCGGAGTCAGAGGTAGGAGACTGAGAGGAAAGTGACGGAGACGTTGGGGAGAAGCATTTCGGTGATGTCAGAAGCGGGGTAGATGAAAAGGAGATATCACTTCATAGCCCAAGGGCTACTATAGCTATGGGGGTTAGAGGGGAAGGAGAAACTCAGTATGTTTTGGAGGAAAGCACTCAATCTTTGACGGAAAAAGTTGGTGAGTCAGGGGATTTTTCAGAGAAATAATAGGGATTCTAGGACAAAGTCTACCCTCTCTGCGCCAATTATTGCGACAAAAGTTAATGATGATGGAGAGGGAGCATTAAATGTGGAGGAACTTGATAGGTCATGTCAAGAAGAGAGAGAGGAGGCTTGCAAAAGTCAGCGTCACGTGGTATCAATAACCATTGGAAATTGTGTATTGGGCCTGGTGGATAAGGAAGGTTTTGATGTTGGTCAGGATCAGGTAGGGTCGGATCCAATTTCATCGTTTGGGCCTGGGAGTCAAAGAAAGCCCAAGAAAATTAAACAAGTGAACTAGATTTATGAGAACTTAAAGATCCCCTTTGCTCCTTCTTATTTTTTTGGCTCTTCTCCATTCACAAGAAAATCATATCCGTCATTCCCTAAATGTGTCACCGGCGAGAGATGAGATTCATGGATCGCATTCAGGAGGATCGGGAGATTCTCTTCTTTGTGGAGAATCCATTACAGACTCAGGGGTGGAACAGGGGAACAAGCGTATCTGGAAATCTATTCAAGGGGTACCAACCAAGGTGTGGAAATCTATCTAAGAGTTAGGGGTTAAGGGGGAAGAGGATGATGAAGTGTTTGAAGGGATCGTGCGTGACATTGAAGCAAGAGAACGAGCATGTTTTGAAGCGGGGAAGGCGAAGATCAGTGGTGTCCAATGAATTTTGGAACTTTCAACATAAGAGGGGGTGGTAATTTGGTAAAGAGAAAGAGGGTCTGTAAGATTTTGTCAAAGGCGAAGGTTGATTTATGCTTCATTCAAGAAACAAAGATAAAAAGGATGGAGGAGAATATTATTAAGAGTTTGTGGGGAGTGGAGGAGTGTGAATGGTCGGCGCTGGATTCTGAAGGACGATCAGGGGGTGTAGTTACGATTTGGAGAAAAGGAGTCATCAATTCTGAATTTAGTTTCAAAGCTAAAGGATTCCTGGGAGTTAAAGCTTCTTGGAGAGGTACTAACTGTTATTTTATTAATGTATATTCCCCCTGTGGTATTGTTGATAAGAGAAGTCTGTGGAGTCAATTGTTGGAATGGAAACATAAACTGCCAAAAGGAGAATGGATAATAGGAGGAGATTTTAATGCAATAAAGGTAGGGGATGAGAGAATTGGGAGGGTGTCGGCCAATTGAGTTGAAATGGAGAAGTTTTCAAACTTTATAGAAATGCTTGAGGTGGTGGATCTACCGGTGTTAGGGAACAAATTCACAAGGATAAATTGCAGCGGTAAAGCGAAGAGCATAATTGATAGAATCTTGCTTTCGGAAAGGATTATCAATCTGTGGAAGATCGTGGCTCAGGTGACGGGGAACATAGACATCTCAGACCATAGGCCTGTGTGGGTGAAAGCTAGAAATGTGGATTGGGGACCGAAACCATTCAGAGTGTTTAACTGTTGGTATGATCATCCGGAATTTGTAGAGTTTGTGAAGCGGGAATGGAATTCGAAGCACGTTCAAGGGAGCAGTGCATTTGTTCTAAAAGAAAAGCTGAAACATCTTAGGGATAGATTGAGATGGTGGAATCAAAGAGTATTTGGGTGGATGGATGTGAAGATAAAGGATGATGTAGACGAATTAAATGCAATAGAAGAGGAAAACATGTTCATTTCAACTCAGTTGAACCAAGATGTGTGCGAGAAAAGGAGACAAATTCAGCACAGTATATGGAAAAATCTCCACTACAAAGAGAGTATGCTGAAACACAAGGCAAGGGTGAGATGGATAAAAGAAGGAGATAATAATTCAAAATATTTTCACTCTATGTTGAAGACAAGAAATAAAAGGAATATGTTAGTTTCTATCCAAACACCACAGGGTGTTGTGGAAGGAGATAAAAAGTAAGGTGAAGAGGCATTATGAAGGGAGATTCAAGAGGCTGGTTAGACCAAGACCGAAATTGCAAGGGCTGGAGTTTAATAGGCTCTCAAGGGAAGATATAGCATTGTTATCGGAGGAATTCTCAAGGGAGGAAATTAAAGAGACTGAGTTCAATTGCGAAGGGGACAGAAGTCCAGGGCCAGACGGTTTTAATGTTGCTTTCATCAAAAAATGCTGGGACGTGGTGGGGAATGATATAGTGAGGTGTGTTCAAGACTTCCATAGAAAAGCTTCTCTTCCAAGGGCATTAGCAGCTTCGTTCATTGCTCTAATTTCCAAATTTGATCATCCTCAAGGATTAGAGGAATATATACCTATCTGTTTGATTGGTAGCATATACAAAATAATATCCAAGCTCCTAGAAGCAAGATTAGGGAAAGTCATTGGCAAGTTGACATCAAAGTCTCAAACAACTTTCTTACAAGGTCGTCAGATCTTAGATGGTGTGTTAGTTACCAATGAGATTGTAGATTTGGCAAACAGATCAAAGAAGAGTTGTCTGTTGTTTAAAGTAGATTTCGCCCAAGCCTATGATTGTGTCGATTGGATGTTTTTAAAGGAGATGCTATTAAAGATGGGGTTCGGACACCGATGGATTAAATGGATGGATGCGGGAGTGTTTAATAGTAATATGTCAATCTTGGTGAACGAGAGTCCGTCAAGAGAATTTCAAGCTCAAAGGGGACTACGGCAAGGTGACCCGTTGTCACCATTTCTTTTCACTATTGTGTCTGAAGGACTTGCAGGACTGGTGAGACAGGCTATTAGAGGAGGAGTGTATAGTGGCTTCAAGATAAGTGAAGATGTGTCGTATGGCAATTCGCAGACGATACAGTGTTGGTGGGGGATGGTTCATGGAGAAATGTGTGGGAAATCAAGATCATGTTGCGAGCACTTGAGATGGTATCGGGGCTAAGAGTAAACATGTGGAAAAGTAAGCTTTATGGTGTAAATATTGATCAAACCTTTCTACAGGGAGCAAGTCAATTTCTTTGTTGTAAAATTAATAGCATACCGTTTAAGTTTCTAGGGATAATGGTTGGTGGTAATCCGAGAAGATTAAGTTTCTGGAATCCAATTTTTGATAATATGAGGGCTAAGTTGTCTCCTTGGATTGGAAGGTTGCTTTCAATAGGTGGAAGAGTGACACTCATCAACTCTGTGATAACAAATATTCCTGTTTACCATATGTCCTTCTTCAAAATGCCAGCAAAGGTGTTAGATACAATTGTAAAGCTGCAGCGCAATTTTCTATGGCATAATGCAGGGCAAAAAAAGGTGTTGATTGGATAAGTTGGAGCACAGTTTGTATGAGGAAAGAAGATGGATGGTTAGGTGTAAAAGACATGGAAAAATTCAACAAGGCTTCGTTAACTAAGTGGCTATGGAGGTTCTTGAAGGAAGAGGGAGCAATATGGCAAGGGATTCTAGAGGAAAGGTATAGTCTTTTATATAAAAGATTATTATTTAAGAAACTAAGTGGTAGGCACTCCTTAGAATCAATATGGTGGAGAGACTTGATGAATATTGGTGATAGCAGTAGCGCTGTAGGATTCACTCGAAATATTTCAATTCGTATTCGCGATGGAAGCAAGGTGCCGTTTTGGAGCAGCAGATGGTTGGGTAGAAATGCATTGAGCTGTGAGTTTCCTAATCTGTTTCAGGTTCTGGATTGTGAAGTCAAAAGTGTGAAGGAAATGGGTGAGTGGGTGAACAATCAGTGGAAGTGGCGGATTGTGGAGTGTGAATCAAATCTGACCCAGGCAGAGTTAGAAGAATGGGGGGAGTTGAGACAGCTTCTATTAGATGTAGCACCTAAGTGGAGGCAGAAGGATTTATTTGTTTGGCCATTAAATGGATCGGGGGTGTTCAATGTAAAAGACTATTATGGGAGCATGGTTTTGGAACAAACAAATATGGAAGAGGAGCCTGCGACCAAAAAAGCTTGGTCAATAGTGTGGAAGTCATGGATGCCGTCAAAGGTCAAATTTTTTGCTTGGAGATTGTTCAAAGATAGATTGGCAACAGAGCTTGTAAAGAGAGGCATTATAGAAAACAATGATGCATCATTTTGTGTATTTGGCTGCCAATGTCGGGAAAATATTCATCATTTGTTCCTTTCTTGTGGTTTAGTAGTCGGGGTGTGGGGGAAAGTTTATTAGTGGTTTGGGATTGCTCAGCAAGTTCACAAAGTATGTTGTGAAGACTTTTTGCATATGGTGGGGGTGTTGAAAAGGAGCTGCGTGAAGAGTAGGGTGGGAGTGATATGGCTGACAGTTTGTTGGTGTATCTAGAAACAACGTAATGACTTGATGCTTAACAATGGTGTAGTAGACTTAGAGGAAATTGTCCACAATGTGAAAATGTTTACATGGTGGTGGTTAGCAATTGGTAACAAACAAAAGATTTACTGTAATTTTTATGAATGGAGCCATTGTCCTCTAGATTATTTGTAGGTTTTAGGAGTTTACATGTCTGCTAGTTAGATCTGTCTGTATTTGTCTGTAACCGTTTGAGAATTTTTGATTCTCTGCACAGGTTGCATCTATTTATATACAAATCTCATTTATTATCAAAAAAAAAAAAAAACATCTCAAAATTCTAATTGTACTTTTTTCAATGATATTTTTAGATGAAATGTATAGATTCTTCTATTATACAATAATAAAATTTCTCGTGCACGGATTTTCTATTAATTCTTAATAAAATTATATTTTGTAATGATATATTTTAGTCAAGCACCAAACAGTTACAATTAGTGGAAATTATCTATACCGTAGTTTTGTATTCACTTAGTATTTTACTAGTTATCACACACTAATTCATATAGGAAAAGCTAACATAATAATATATTATGTTTGTGGTGGTGGATTAATATTTAAGGTCTCACTCAAATACCTACCTATGATAGTGGGATGCACAATACCTCAAATTTGTGGAGTGTCGTAGACAAAGGTATGTGCTGTGCTGGGTAAAATTAGGGTGATTTTGTGTCTTTCTCTCATCTTCACATGAATCTTTTCTTTATTTTTCACTTTATCTATCATCAAAAGTATGAAGTTTCAAAATCACTGAAGTGTACTGTGTTGAGCTGTTGGCCATATTGTTGAATCATCAGGACATTGGACAAGTGCAAGTTGTTGTACAATAACCCTTTCTAGCATTGGGCAGCAACTCAGGACATGTTTCACATGTTGATTGGTGGAGAAGGGAGTCAAAAAAATTTGGTTTCAATCACGAGCTTGAAAGCAACCAGAATCTTCCGAGAAAGCTCAAACGCACATGTATTTTTGAGCATTATCCCTTTAAATCCGGGTTTATACAACAGAAACATATAAACATTGTCCAAGACATGTGATATTGACATAACTCTATTTTTGTTATATTTTGCTTTTGGCTCTTTAAAAAAAAACTCTATTTTTGTTAGCTTCATCATTTTAAACATTGCTTGCTTATATGACAGTGTAGCCCTTGATTTCTTTCATTAATTTATGATCAATTTAAACATTGTTTATATGACTATTGTTCAGCCTGAGTTTCAAATATGATTAATAAACTGATAATAAATTTATTTTTGTAATATTATCCGAGTATTTTTTTACTATAATCCATCAGTTATGAATTGCTTCTGGAATTACTATTTTATGACTATGTCACTTTTGTACTATCAGTCAACTACTATTTTTAGTAATTAATTATAATAAAAGAGTAACTATGTTTTAATTAATAATATTCATGACTTTTAAATTGATAATGAAATAGTGGGATTATAGATTTAGTTTTTATTAATTAATTATAATAAAAGATAAACTATTTTTTAATTAATAATATTAATGACTTTTAAATTGATAATGAAGTAGTGGGATTATGGATTTTCTTTTAATTAATTAATTAATTATAATAAAAGAGTCTTGGCGAGAAAGTTTTTATAGAGAAGTTGTAGGATTATATATATATATATATATATATATATATATATATATATATATATATATATATATATATATATATATATTAATTAATTATATTAATGACTTTTAAATTGATAATAAGATAGTGGGATTATAAATTTGTTTTTAATTAATTATGATAAAAGAGTCTTGGCGGGAAAGTTTTTATAGAGAAGTTGTAGGATTATATATTTATATAAAATAAAATTTATGTTTTTACCAAATTAGTTAATGTAAAAAAATTAATATTGAACAAAATATTTAATGTTAATGGAAACATGAAGTTACTTATAAAAAATGTAATATTAAAGGGAACATAAAATTATTGATCAAATAATATTTAATATTAATGGGAACATGAAGTTATTGAACAAAATATTGAATATACTCATCAAAATATTTAATATTAATGAGAACATGAAGTTACTGGTCAAAATGTTGAATATTAACAGGAAAATGAAGTTTATGATAAAAATATTAAATATTAACGGGAGCACGAAGTTTACTGATCAAAATAATAAATATTAACGGGAACACCGACTTATTGACAAAATATTGAATATTAACGAGAACACGAAGTTACTGATAATTTTTTTGAATATTAACAGAAACATTAAGTTACTGGTCAATTTTTTTTAATATTAACGGGAACACGAAGTTATTGATCGAAATAATAAATATTAAAGAGAAGACGGAGTTACAGATCAAAATAATGAATATTAATGGGTACATGAAATTACTGATCAAAATATTAAAATATTTACGGGAACAAATTTGGAATATTATTCGATCTAAAACAATATAAACTTTATTTTCTTAATTACTTTTTATTTTTAATATTCAATTTTTTTAATATTAGTATTTTTATAATTTTTTTCATTTTAACTTAAATTTAATCTTTTAATAATACTTTTTATTTTCCTCAATCCAAATGCGGGTGAATCCCATACTTTTCATCACAAACCGTAGGTAATTCCAGCTTACACAATCATAGGCTTTCTCGTAATTTACTTTCAGAATTAGACAGCTTCTTCCTTCCCTGTTGGCAAAATCCAGCAGCTCGTTGACAACCAAAACTCTATCCAGAATATTCTTATTTTTTATGAAGGTTGATTGTTTCTTCGAAATTAAGCGGTCGATCAGTTGTTTGGAACCTTATGGTCAAAAACATGTGATACTGATATAACTCTATTTTTATTAGTTTCAACATTTTAAACATTGCTTGCTTATGTGACATTTGTAAGCCCTTGATTTCTTTCATTAATCTATAACCAATTTAAACATTGTTTATATGACTATTGTTCAGCCTCAGCTTCAAATATGATTAATAAACTGATAATAAATTTATCTTTGTAATATTAATCCGAGTAATTTTTTACTATAATCTAGTTATGAATATAATTACTATTTATAAAAAATACCAGTCAATACACACTTCATTAAAATCACATCAAATGTATTCAAAAAAAACTAATGTTACATAATTGTACTTTTTGCTTAAATAATGTTATATAATTGTATTTTTTTCTTAATATCTTTTTTTAATAATGGAATGGGGTCTCTTTCAAAGTAGTTTTCCTTTCAAAAATGTCTTCCATATCACAAATGTTCTCTCCGGTGGAAAAGCTTCGGTGGAAAAGCTTCGGCTGAATATGACTCGTGCCTTTTATTGTCGCAAATGTTAGAATATTCCCAAGTATTGGAAGTGGTTTTCCTTCCAAAAATGTCTTCCACATCACAAATATTCTCTCCGGTGGAAAAGCATCGTCTAAATATGACCTGCGCCTTTTATTGCCGCAAATGTTAGAATATTCCCATATACTTGGGTCCATCCCGCCACCTTGACCACAAGTAAATATCAAAATAAGTTATTTTTACATGTATGAGTGGAAGAAAAGATAAAAATTGATAATTACGACTTTAGATTGTGGATACATATTCACATGTCAAACATATACTAATATTTTCATATTTACCTGCACTCCTTGAAACCAAGATTCATGCGGCCTTGTGATTTCCAATTCAATTTTTTTGGCCATTTCCTCTATCAAGAACTCTGTCCCAATAAATGGAATTACAGAATATTGATCACCACTGCAAGAGAAAATAAACAACTTTAAATAAATATTAAATATTGATAATAAAAATTTGAAGGAAAAACTATTAGATAATAAAATTAGTATCACTACTCAACAATTTATTTTAACTAATACACTCACATTTTGTAAATTAAATAACTTACGGACTGCAAGGTGACCAACTTTTGATCCCTACAAGCACGGCATGAAAAGCTTTTTGTATTTTTTTTCGTTCATGTAGGCAATTGTTGCATCTCTTATGCATACAAAACTCTTCTCACCCGTTTGCTAAATAAAAAATGAAGGCATAAGAGGGATTATTTATGTGACATAAATATGTAAAATTTTGATTGGATGAAATGTATATACCTTTAGGTATTCTTGATTTTCAGGTGCTTAGCCTGACTTTTTGTGGGTTTGAAAGACTCATGCTCCAACCAAATGCTGCTGCTCCAACTAGAGAATCCAAGTCCTGTAAAATTAAATAGCCGTGGTAAAATTAAATGAAAAGTAATAAACTATAAATTACTCAATATAGTTATGAGAATGGGTTGGTCTGGTTGCCACTATAATCTATAATATAGATCTAAACCTTTATGATATAATTTTCTTCTTCATCTCAGTTTGTTTTTATATTTTAGTTTAAAGTTTTGTTAATCAAAACGATAGAAACCAGCCTATAACCCACAAAACGGTCAGCTTGTTGATATTTAGATAAAGTTTTTCTATGTGCGGCAATTGCGTAAGCTCTACTGGAAAAGCCTGTATACGAATATAGTTTTAAAAACACCCCATATCCAACTCAATCATGTTCGGCTTCCGCACCCAAATTATGAAATTAAATGCCCTTTCAGCGAATCAAAGAAGAGATAACAGGCATACAAAACAGAAACAATACAACATCTATATTTCATGGTACTTAGCAATAAATCAGAATATCAACAAAATCAGACTAACTAAGCCTATATATGTTTGGTACCGAAGTGAAACACCGCTACCGTGCCTTCAAAGTAGTTTTCACGGTGAGTTTGAAAAGCTAGTGATTTTTCACCGCTAGAGCCAAAGTTTCCAAACATAGGCTAAGTCTTTCAATTTTGGAAAGTATACATATCAATCAACAGCCGTCAGATTATCAAAATCAGGCATATGAATCGCAAAGGTAAAATCTATACATATGCTAAATATTGAACTCACACAGGTTGAAACTCATTAACCGCATAAAATCATATCAGAAGAAACTACTCTAATGAAAGCAACAATAAATCCATAAAATTGGACTCGCATTGAATAAGGACAAAGTAAAGCTCACCGACAAGCCACAACCACAAATACTAAGCACAGCAAGACTCGTCCAATGGTGACCGCCACAACGGGGAACACTCTCGTCAACCTCCGGCGTCGTTGAAACCATCTCAGACCGCAACAACCTTGTCAAAACACCAGTGCCATCACTCTGCAAACCAGAAATAACAGCCTTAGCCATTGTAATACCCCTAAGCGGATCCCTTCTCTTAACCACCTTCATACTCAAATCCACATAATCCTTCTCATCGTCACGAGTAGTGGGGTTGGGATATGATTATGTGATAGATTAATGTTAGGTACCCTAGATCTAAAATTACATAAAAAAGACAATTAAACAAAACAACTTTTCTTCTTGTATTCTTAAATGCTGCAGCATACAATATATAGTGGGGTTTGTGTCCTTATATGGGCCATGGGCCGAACCAGTACTAACAAAGCTTAAAACATTACTAAAAATAATACTATCTTCACCTCCTTATTTTAAGATAAAATCCTTCAGCCACATGGACTGTCTCTTATATCTTTTGGGCCTAGCTGTCTTCATAACATTATGATTTACACCTAGACTTGCATTACGTTATTAAATTTGATACTAGAAAAATCACCTGTCACTTTTGTACCACTTACAAATAAATCAATGTAATATATTTTATGAGAAGTGCTATATGTGGCGAGAGAGATATCACACGAATATCAAAGAATGCTTTTATTTATCCTACCATACATAATACATATTTCCTACACTACACTTATATAATACCATCTATATTCATTATTTTCATAACATTTCATCAATATCACCTTGAAACATTTATTTTAAAATTACCTTCGTCATTTCAATATGTGACTGGAGTCTAGAGAATATAGTATTTTCATAATGTAAAAAATATATATGTCATTTCAATATGTGACTGGAGTCTAGAGAATATAGTATTTTCATAATGTAAAATATATATATATATATATATATATATATATATATATATATATATATATATATATATATATATATATATATATATATATATATATATATATATATATATATATATATATATATATATATATATATATATATATATATATATACTATCTTATTTAATTAGCCAAAATACAATTTTTTAATAAGTTATGGTATATTAATCACAAGAAATTACACAGATGGAACCTATTACCTCTTTACACACGAAAAAGGGTAAGTGCTCCAATAATGAAAATTACATATCATAGAAGACTCATTAACTATTCTAAACCACTTCCACGAAGCAAAAACAATCGCACTAAAGCATTCATTGAAATTGAATATGTAGTGGTTGAAAACAATAGCGTTTCTAACTTTCCATATTGACCACACCACCGCTAGCCAAACGACTCCTATAGTTAATCGCTCTTCTATAAAGTTAATATTCTCAAAATTGTCACCAAAATTCTTCAGCGCATCTATAGATATGTTAACCGAATCTCCAAGCAAATTTCTAACCTTAATCCAAATACTAGTAGTAAACGAGCATTGATCAAAAAGATGGATAGAACTTTCTAATTCTTTGAAGCAAAAAATACAACAGCAGTCCCTATCAAGAACCAACACACCTCTTGTTTTCAGATTTTCTCTTGTAGGTAATCTTTCCCAAATGAATCTCCATGCAAAGATACTAACTTTGGAAGGAATTTTCAAGCTTCACATAAATCCCATCTTGCGCAGCCAATCTTCTTGCATAACCCCAGCTGGTCCTCTACCATATAACTGAAAAGCACAACTCTTTACAGTGAATCCTTGCTCTACTTTAGCAGCCCACCAGAATTCATCCTTGTTTCCATTTTCCCTTGGTTTATACTGATGCAGCTGTATGATGAGGTCCTCTACCAAAAAAATTTCATCTTCATGTTGTTCCTTCAACCATAGTGCAGCATCCCACGTTCACTTATCAGCCTCCCACCGGTCTGCATCCGCCACGGTCATTAACAGGTTCTTATCATTTTCGTAAAGCTTCGAATAGGCCTCCGATAATGCTTGTAAAACCGCCCACCTGGTGAACCAGAAAGATGCGTCTACACCATTGCACAACCTGCTATGAATCAAGTCGGAAACAAAACAATCGTTAGACTCGTCGCAATCGTTAATGAGTATAAGGTCGCGCCACCAAATAGAGTCACCCTTGTTGATTATTTTTTTGTCGTTTGCGAACATCTTTACTTTCATTTTGTTGTATCTATGCTTTAATAATTCCTTCCAAGTAGCTGAATCCTTAGTGAGAATTCTCCACTTCCACTTCATGAGTAGCGAAATGTTCATACAACCAACGCCGCGAATGCCCAACCCACCATCTACTTTAGACTTGCAAGCTTTACTCCAGCTGACCTAGTTTATGCATCTTCCTCCTTCCACTCCTCCCCAAAGAAATTTCCTTTGAATACGCCTTATCTCGTTTAGGACTATTTTAGGAGCACGGTAGAACGATAAAGAGTAAATTGGAACCGCGTTCAAAATAGAATTTAGTAACGTCACCCTTCCTCCCATTGACAAAAACCTCCCACGCCATTTGTTAAGTCTTTTACGGACATATTCAATCACCTCATTCCACATGCTAACCTTTCTAGGATTCCCTCCCACCTTGATTCCCAGGAACTTAAAAGGCAATACACCGACTCCACAATTTAAGAAATTCGACGTCATATCCATGATTCTCATGCTCAGATTAATCCCAAAGATATTACTCTTATGACTTCCTTCAATCTTCCTGCAAGAAGTTTAGACAGAATTTTTTGTAAACACCCTACTAAGCAAATTGGTCGATATTCCAACAGATTTTGGGGGTTTTTGACTTTCGGTATAAGGGTGATAAACAATGTTGTGTATAACACCCCGATATCCGCTACACGCATCAACCGTGTCGGCCAACCAAGCATGTCACCAGCTTAATCAATACTCCCCCTAGGTCCGCTTACCGGCTGCCCAGGAAATATTGTTTTTGCCTCCCGCATGAATTGAACCACGTACCTAGGGGTTAAGTACGTATTCCGGCCCCGGTGTTTTGTCCCCTTCACGATTCCACATTGCAGTTTTGATTTCTTCTTCTATGAATTATCTTTCCAAATACAAAGCTTCATCATCATTCAAACTTTTGAAATCAATCCCTTCTGGACTTGGCCTTATGCTGCACTTCTCTTTAAAGAATTCGTGAAAGTAATTTCTAATGAATCCTTTAACCTCCTGAACCCCTTCAATCCAACCATTGGGTGTCTCCATCACACTAAAATCTTGTATTCATAACCCGACTTCCTATCCGTTGTTTCTATTCTTAACCTTCCTCCTTTCAAAGTTACCATTGTTGTTTATCATTGTGATATCTAGATTTCTGCACTACAAACCAGAGATCGTCACCAGAACCAAGGCCCCTAACCCTAAGGTTAGGAGTTTAAGCCGAAGATTCTAGATCGATAACTAATTCATACGTGAAGAAGATGTACTGTAGGAAGAAGAGGATGATTGTCTAGTAGGTGGTTGAAGAAAGGTGCCATCGACGAACCGAAGTTTGATTAACTCAATTTGTTACACATAAAGTATAACATGTATTTCATCTTGCAAAATCTGCAAGGTTTATCACGTGGTCAGTTAATACATAGCGTAATTCATTTGTGATGAATCACAAATTTCTTTTTTCATATTTTATTTAATTTAATATTTATAAATCGTTCGAATGACTTCTTAGAAGTTATAAGTTGTCTCATAAATGTTTATTTTAAATCTATTATAAATATATAAAATTTAATGTATATAAAGAAACTAAGTATAACCTTTAAGTATACCCTTTTGATTAAATGATTAAATTTTTATGATTCCAACGTTATATTTAACTTATTCTCCCACTCATTAATTTAGCATTTAATTAATATGATGTGTCACTATCACAATTTTTCTTAAGTCTGTTTTAATTTTTTTTAATATTTTATTAACGGTTAATCTCTATTTTAATCTTTTATTTTATTTTTTTCGAATTAATATCTATTTAAATGTTAGATATCTCTTAGACTTCAAGGACACTTTGAAAAAATTTACTATGATTCTTAAACAATAATATTGGTTGTTGCAATAAATAATTTTGTTGAATTTTGACGGCTCCACTTTTATTCCAAATATAATATTAGGGTTTGTTATAAATTTATTCCATTTTGATGGATATTGAAAAATTTATTTGGTTTTTGGAATTTTCACGCATATTCAATAACCAACCTTTTGGATTTTCACGAGTTACTATATAATCAATATCATTCCCTTACAAACTTAGCGTCCGACTTTTTTTTTCTATTCTTTTTCTTTTTCTTGCTTCTTGCTTTTTCAATTGAAAAAGCTTTTAAAATCCATTGGATTTTGAAACGATAAAAGGTTCAACTATTTTTTTTGTTATTCTTCGCTCTCTTGCTTTTTCAATCGAAAAAATTGTTCATGCTTGTCGCATCACAATTTTTGACCCGTGTATTTCAGTCTTAGTCATATCACATCTGTATTTCCTTTAATTTAGTTGTCGCATATTCTGCATATTTTTGAAATGAAATGGACTTTTAATGTTGTCATAATTTGTATTTGCATCTTTTCGTATTTCATTTATAAAAATAAAATAAAATTCATGTCATCGTTGTGTAATCTTTTTATCAAGTTTTAAGTTCATTCATTTGAAACACCATGTGATTACTTGTGGCTATTGTATATTTTGTTTTTTTATTATTTTTATTGTCATTTATATTATTAATTAGTTATTATTAATTATTATAGTCACTTTTATAGTTTTTTTTTTATTATTACTATTGTTATTGTTACGTGTCTTGTTGTTATTTATGTCAAAAGAAAAAAAGAAGAAAAATTGTCTTTGTGGTTGTTTCATCAAAACAGAAAAAAGAGTCAGTCCACTATGTTGACCATAAGCAACAGATCCCTTTCATTGTTACCATCCCACTACTCTCCTATGCTGCAAAACTCTGCATTCTCCCTGCAGGAAACAAACAAAAATCTGCTCCAAGCCAAAAGAAAAGTGTCCAAAACCTCTGCTCCAAAGCTAAGCCACAACGGTCCAAATATTTCACCCAAATGGTTAAACATGACCTGCATCAAGAAAGTTAAGAAACAGTCACCACATATGTTCAAAATTCCATCTAATTTCCCCCCAAAGGTTTACTTCAAGCCAGCTATAAATGAGACCTTCTCATTCACAGCAAGGGGGGGAAAAAACGGAGAGAAAGCTCTGCCAAAATTTCACTCTCAACACACTTCCATCAACTCACCGAAACATACATTCTGCCATTCCTTCAATAAACCAAACCCACACCTTCACTGCATTTTCTAAATCTCACCACAGCTCACAACACTCAACCGATCCAACCTCATAATCATACTTAACCTCACACTCAGAACAACAAAACCCTTCACACTAACTTTCTTCACATCCACCCTCAAATCCTCAATCATCAGCGACCCTTCTACTCTTCACAAACCCAGCGCTTCAACACAACCTCTCATCGAATCTTCAATACTGACCTAACTCAAATACCACACACCGAACTTTCATTCAACCTTCCTCGAAACCGCACCATCAACGCAACCAAACAACAACTCAGCAAATCACACACAGCAACGTCACAGAAGCATCGGAGAAGAAGAAACGGGGGAACTCAGATCAAAGAAACGGAACCGAAGCAGAGCAATAGGAATCGAGATTACCTTAAGAGGACGTCACCTCCGAGAACATTCGGAGTCGGTATTTATTGATCTCTCCGCTTTTAACCATTGCGATCTGAATTCATAATCGTTGAATCTATGTAATGAATGTTGCTGCTTTGTTTGTTGTTTATTGTACTGCTTTTGCTTGTTGTTTGAATCTGAAACTGAGAGAGATTCTGAACAGAGAACCGTGAAAGAACCAAATCGAGAGAAGCTGAGATCCGAGAGAAATCAGAAGTGAGATTAGCGAGATCGCATGTGAGACATTGAGCGTGAGAGAAGAGTGATTGAGAGATCGAGAGATGTAATAAGAGGGCGTTGATTTCTCTGGTTTTGTTTTCTCGATTTTCATGGTGAAACGCATAGAGAGGTAAAACGTGTTTGGTGAGATGGAGAGAGGAAGTCTCGTTTTATTCTTTTTCTTTCTAACTGTTTTAATGATTTTTTTTATTGAAAAACGTTTTTTTTGAGTGAAACAAGGACCAAGTGGAGCGGCCAACATTAGGTTCACTTAGGGTTTTCAAATTTTTTCCTCTTAGCAAACTGTTGGGCCTAACCCGATCCGGATTCATGTGAAGCCCCTTGCCTCAACTAAATTTGTTTATGCACCCTCATATTTTACCTTCACATTACCCCATTTAATTTACTATTTAGTTTTTTTTTTAGTTTTAATAATTATCTTAATCTCTAAAATATGAAATCAAAAAATATGTTTATTTTACTTTATTAGCTTTCAATACATATATGTTAGAATTAGAATTTTATTTTCCCTTTTAATATATAAGATACCAAAAATATTAGATTAATCTCAATTCAAAATCAATAAATCTTGGTCCAACGCCAAGTCGATACAAATAAACTTCTCGATCCAACGTCGAGTTTTCTTTGTTACAAAAATATTTTCTTTAAACCATATCGAAAGATCGAGTGACAAGAAGTGTACACCTCTTGAATACCTTGATCCTTTGAATCAAAACACCTTAATCAAATCAAAGTGATCAAGTGACAAGAAGTGAACACCTCTTGAATACCTTGATCCTTTGAATCAAAACACATTAATAAAATCAAAGTGATCAAGTGACAAGAAGTGCACACCTCTTGAATACCTTCGATCCTTTGAATCAAACAATAAAATGCTTTCTTAAATAAATCGAGAAATCAAGTGACAAGAAGTGCACACCTCTTGAATACCTTGATTTTCTTGAACCAAAACTCTTTAATTAATCAAAGTGGTCCTGTGACAAGAAGTGCACACCTCTTGAATACCTTGATCCTTTGAATTAAAATACATCAATCAAACCAAGAGATTGAGTGACAAGGGGTGCACACCTCTTGAATACCTTGATCTTTTGAATCTAAAACCCTTAATCAAACCAAAAGGTCCTGTGACAAGGGGTGAACACCTCTTGAATACCTTGATCTTTTGAATTAAAATACATTAATCAAACCGAAAGATCCTGTGACAAGGGGTGAACACCTCTTGAATACCTTGATCTTCTGAATTAAAATACATTAATCAAACCGAAAGATCCTGTGACAAGGGGTGAACACCTCTTGAATACCTTGATCTTTTGAATTAAAATACATTAATCAAACCGAAAGATCCTGTGACAAGGGGTGAACACCTCTTGAATACCTTGATCTTTCAAACCAAAATTAATTAACAAGGACAACAAGTGAAAATGGGGCTCGCTCCTGTTCAATACCTTGGGTAAAGACGCGCTAGGTGAACACCTATGCTCAATCCTTTGCTAAATGTCCCTTTAAAACATAATCTCAATTTCATTCAACCTTTTTGCCTTAGGGCTTTTTAAAAAAAACTCTTTTCATAAACGAGACACTTATCCAATTTTCAATACGAACATACTTCCACATGTGAAGATCGAATATCTTCCACTCGAATGCGATGATGGCCAAAATCATGTATTATCTTGATTTAGTTATCCATTCTTGTAGTGATCTCATATCCATGTGCGCGTAGTATTTCCATTTGAAAGCGATCGAGTACCTCTCGCTAAAATCAACCAACAAAACTTTTCGTGGTTCCTAGCCCGAACTACGATTGCTCTGACTTTCCCATTGCACTAGGGAATACGTAGGCACAAGATACAAACGTCTTGGCGAGCATAATAATAAAAAATCTTTTCTTTTTCCTTCATAATAAATAAAACCCTAAAAAACATCTCTTTCATCTTTTCTCGATTAATAAGCTAAAGAACATAAACCAAAAACACTAACACTCAAACACAAAACTAACTAAATGGGTCCCATCGAGTACGATGGAGGTGAGGGGTGCTAATACCTTCCCCTTGCTTAACCGACTCCCGAACCCTAATTTGGTTACGAACGACCATCTTATCCATTTCTTTTTTATCTGTGGGTTTTATCGATATTTTCCCTTTCCTCCTTGGAATGAATAAAGTTCGGTGGCGACTCTGTTGTACTTCGAATGCGCGAAAGCGCGTCGAGTCACATTTTTACCGCTACAGAAAGTGGCGACTCTGCTGGGGAAATACAATCCTAAGAGGGTCAACCCTAGTTTAGTTTGTTTTATGTTTGAGTGTTTGCTTTTGTTTGTTTATACTTGTGTTTTTTATGCTTATGTTCTTTATATTTATTCTTGTACTATTTATGTTTCTTTACTCTTGCTTTACCGCTTTTTATTTTATTTCTGTATATACTCGTTTGTGGGTATGGGAATGATACTTGAGTGAAGCTCTCAACCCGAGCTTTTGAAAAACAAGAGAAAAAACATAAGTTAGGAGGTGGTTGTGTAGTGCTAGTCCCCAAGGTGAACACCTTGAATGGCTAATACGAAAACCCCACTTGGAGGAGACTTAGTCATGAAATTTGTCATAAGATGGTTCACCCATCGCATGGCAGAAATCTGATTTCGTCGCTAACTCCAAGGACCTTTAGAACCCGTTCCATCTATGGTGATATAGATATCTCTACTATCAAAAACCTTAGAGCTAACCTTGTGAGGGGATTCTTGGGTGAAGAACTTAGAACTGTCCTAATTTAAGGAGCCCTCCTTGATAGGTTGTTCTGTTACCATGCTCTACATCCAATATTGCATGCCATTGTATATCATTTGCATCATGCATACATCCACGTTGTCCTTGTACCTCATTCCAACTGTCTCTTTCATCCAGTCACCATCAATCGTCAAGTTGATTCCTCGACACATTGACTAGAAGCATGGATCCGAAGATTGTGGAAGAGCTTCAACAAGAACAAAAGTTGTTGCGAGTGGAAATTAGCCAGTTGGGGGAGCAGATGAATCATATCATGGGAATTTTGAAAGCCTTGCTGAAAGAAAGAAAAATCTCTCTACCGATCATTGCACCAGAAGTGCATGCTCCTGTAGCTCAAAGGCAATATCATCCGGTGGTTGCTCAAGTGGAAGCCTATGGCCCGTCTCCTATGGATCTTCCTCAACCCTCCTTCTCAAAACTTCCTGATCAACAATCTTTGCCTATCCCTCAACAAAGTCAAGGAAATCAGGGGCAAGACAAGGATCTGAACAAAGCATTGAGGAAACAACAAAAGAGGCCCCACCGCTCTGATCCTATTTCAATGATGAATGGTGAAGCTCCTCAAGGTCAAGCTGCTAACCAGAATCAAAATCGTAATAGGAGTCACTTTGATCCTATTCCCATGTCTTACACTGAGCTATATCCTGTGTTGGTTCAGAAAGGGCTGATTACGACAAGAGCTTATATCTCTCGAAATCCTCTCCATGAAGGTTTTAGATCTGATCTTCACTGTCCTTTTCATCAAGGTGCGGCCGGTCATGATTTGGAAAGATGCTTCCCTCTTAAAGCAAGAGTCCGAGAGTTGATCAATGCAAAGATTCTCTCTTTCGAGTATATCAATCCTGATGTTGTCAAGAATCCGTTGCCCGAGCATGACAAAAGTGGCTGAAGACTGAGATTGACAAGCTACTTTCCTAAAGCCAAGTGTTTCAGACAGGATAGCTCCTCCTCGTCACTGATTAGTCACTAGGCCTTGTTTCTTTATGTTTGCAATTTCCTTGTTTTGTTTCATGTACTGCATTTAAACCTTGTTTGTTCCTGAATGTTTGGTTTTAATGAAATAAGCATCGCGTATTTTGATTCAATCCATTGTGTGCTTCTTTATGTTTTATCTTTCAGGAGAAAAAAAAAAAAAAAAAAACAAAAATAGATCTCTTTTTCACTTTCTTTATCAAGCTTTTGTTTATGCAA
Source organism: Vicia villosa (assembly GCF_029867415.1). Classification (NCBI taxonomy): domain Eukaryota; kingdom Viridiplantae; phylum Streptophyta; class Magnoliopsida; order Fabales; family Fabaceae; genus Vicia; species Vicia villosa. The sequence continues at coordinate 43,811,673 of NC_081183.1, read as the reverse complement.
AGATTGGAGGGAGGATGATGAAAACAAAATACCCAAGTTGTTGAATTGTATGCTTTCAAATAGAACTTTGCTGATGATGTACAGGCATTGTTTCCACTCCCCAAACACTGGAGAAATAAGGAAGTTAATCCCTTGTCGACCCCTCTGAGCCTTCGAAGTTGAAGTTTCTTTTTAAACGAAAAAACCCGTAATTTAAACCTGGGGCAGGGTAGTTCTCAGTTAATTAGGATATGCATTCAATTTTAAGAAAATCATTAAATACACCTTTCAATAAGGGTTTCGATCAAAAGTGACCAAGATGGTTATCATTAATCATTTTCAAGGCAGTCACTATCTTTCAAATACAAAAAATATTTCGAAAAAAAAGGAGCCCGCTAAGTCAAAACCTGCGAAGGAGACTTAGGCAAAATTGGGGCATCCCGCTGACTGTACTCCTCAAAAAGAAACAGTTCAGGCAAAAGTTAGGGATATCAAAAGAAAAAAGAGAAGTCAATAAAGTCCTTGAACAACAATAAAACGTTGTGACTATCAAAAGGAAGAGGTGACTGCCATCTCAAAGATTCCCTTGGTCTTTAAACTATCATTATTATCATAGGTGCAATTCCAAAGTCTCTTGGAACCTGAATGCATAAATTAACTGAGCATAGGATTGAAGTTCATCGCGGAGAATGGGGTGGGTACAAATAAATTTTGAGCCTATATCCTTTGTTTCTAAAAACCGTGAACCAAGCCATGTTACAACCTTCCAAAGACCTAATTGAAGCTAGGTTTATTTTGAAAGCATGTTACAACAAGGTTGCGTTAACCTGACTCCTAAAGATCTTTGCAATTTGTTTGTTTTACCCTACCTTTTGATTTATCCATCACCTTGAATGTCTAGACAATTTTGTTTGGACCTTTTGATTCATTTTTCTTTACATCAATAATATCATTCCTACAATGATTTGATTTCAAAATATGTTTTGAGCATTGCATTAAAATTACCGTTTTTGAATGAACATTTTATTTGCAAATACTCATCTTTCAAGGAAGTTCAAACAGTCAAGAGACTTGATCAGTGATCCTATCAGGGGCACGTTACTTCAAGATCCTGTTGTTCAAGACCTGTACTGGGGCAAGTATTACCAACATTCATTTCAAGGACTGAAACAAGGATCAGTTTACAATCAGCCAATCAGGGGCATTCTTCTTCAGCGATCCCCAAGCAGTTTATCAGTCCTTCCAAGAGGATCATCAGTGTGACAAGACCATGATTGGCAGTGTTCTTGTGTTGAGGAATCAGAGTTTCGATCTACCCTCACATAAGAGTCTACTTCAGTTGCCATAACCAATTACATTTCATTACATTCACATCTCATGCATAGAAAAATTCAATGTCATGCATAAAAACCAAATTCATACTCATTTGCATTCTTCCAAGGTCTCGTTGTTATCAAACATCTTACCCTGAGATCAAAGTCCAACTCATTTGGCATTTACCAGAGCGGTTTCGTCTTACATTCATCAGTACAATAGCTGATAATGTCAACTCACTTTTATTCATCAGTATATTAGCTGATGTCATTCACCACTTGTTGTTATCATTAGTACATTAACTGATAATATGCACTTTCGTTTCCCGTCATTAGTACATTAGCTGATGCAGGACTTTCATCAGTACAGTAGCTGATATCAGATGTCTCCTATTTTCTCTTGTCAATACATTAGCCGATGATTGATCATGGTTGTTTCCTCCTTATCAGTACACTAGCTGGTATAGGGCTTCTCTTCGTCAGTACATTAACTGACGTGAGCCTCTTTCTTCTTTCCTTATCAGTACATTAACTGGTATAGGATTTCCTTTCGTCAGTACATTAGCTGATAACAATTCCCTCTTGTTTCCCTTATCAGTACATTAACTGATGCAGGTCGATTTGTCTCACATCTTCAGTACATTAACTGATGATATAACTGTTTTTCCTTCTTTAGTACATTAACTAAAGTCGTGTATCCTTTTCATCTTTTATCAGTACATTAGTTGATAAGAGGTCTCATTTCCATCTTTAGTACATTAGCTAAAGTCGATGGTCTTCTTTGCCTTTACCAGTACATTAGCTGATATGGGTCGTTGTTTTCTTCCAAAGCCTGTTATTGGATGTCATAATCTTTCATTGCCATCTGAAGCCTGTTATCAGATGTCATAAATCTTCATTGTCATCTGAAGCCTGTTATCGGATGTCGTAACCTCTCATTGCCATCTGAAGCCTGTTATCAGATGTCATAATCTTTCTTTCATCCAAAGCCTGTTATTGGATGTCATTGCCATCTGAAGCCTGTTATCAGATGTCATAAATCTTTCATTGCCATCCAAAGCCTGTTATCGGATGTCATAATTCTTTCATTGCCATCCAAAGCCTGTTATCGGATGTCATAACCTTTCATCGCCATCCAAAGCCAGTCATCGAATGTCATAATCTTTCGCTGTCATCCAAAGCCAGTCATCGGATGTCATGTCATTTTGTTGTCATCCAAAAGCGAGTAGTTGGATATCACAATCCCGAATAAAGTGTTTTCACCTCATTCAATGCCACTCACGAATTTATCTGATTATTGATATCGTCTAATGCCACCCTTAGACGTTCCTACTATCTTTTTACCCAGATTTTATCCCTCGTTTCGAACCATCTCCATCCCTAGTCTATCTCTCGTGGCGCCTAGTTCCCCACAGGGCTCAACATATGTCTCATATCATATTGCATTCAAAAAAAAAAGTCCATTGCATTCATGTCATAAACATCGTCGCGGCGATCTTAGGACAAAAATTGTGTACTTTGTATTTAAGTCTCTTCACATCTTCGATGGAAGAAACTTAAATAGGGGCATCTGTCGCATCACAATTTTTGACCCGTGTATTTCAGTCTTAGTCATATCACATCTGTATTTCCTTTAATTTAGTTGTCGCATATTCTGCATATTTTTGAAATGAAATGGACTTTTAATGTTGTCATAATTTGTATTTGCATCTTTTCGTATTTCATTTATAAAAATAAAATAAAATTCATGTCATCGTTGTGTAATCTTTTTATCAAGTTTTAAGTTCATTCATTTGAAACACCATGTGATTACTTGTGGCTATTGTATATTTTGTTTTTTTATTATTTTTATTGTCATTTATATTATTAATTAGTTATTATTAATTATTATAGTCACTTTTATAGTTTTTTTTTTATTATTACTATTGTTATTGTTACGTGTCTTGTTGTTATTTATGTCAAAAGAAAAAAAGAAGAAAAATTGTCTTTGTGGTTGTTTCATCAAAACAGAAAAAAGAGTCAGTCCACTATGTTGACCATAAGCAACAGATCCCTTTCATTGTTACCATCCCACTACTCTCCTATGCTGCAAAACTCTGCATTCTCCCTGCAGGAAACAAACAAAAATCTGCTCCAAGCCAAAAGAAAAGTGTCCAAAACCTCTGCTCCAAAGCTAAGCCACAACGGTCCAAATATTTCACCCAAATGGTTAAACATGACCTGCATCAAGAAAGTTAAGAAACAGTCACCACATATGTTCAAAATTCCATCTAATTTCCCCCCAAAGGTTTACTTCAAGCCAGCTATAAATGAGACCTTCTCATTCACAGCAAGGGGGGGAAAAAACGGAGAGAAAGCTCTGCCAAAATTTCACTCTCAACACACTTCCATCAACTCACCGAAACATACATTCTGCCATTCCTTCAATAAACCAAACCCACACCTTCACTGCATTTTCTAAATCTCACCACAGCTCACAACACTCAACCGATCCAACCTCATAATCATACTTAACCTCACACTCAGAACAACAAAACCCTTCACACTAACTTTCTTCACATCCACCCTCAAATCCTCAATCATCAGCGACCCTTCTACTCTTCACAAACCCAGCGCTTCAACACAACCTCTCATCGAATCTTCAATACTGACCTAACTCAAATACCACACACCGAACTTTCATTCAACCTTCCTCGAAACCGCACCATCAACGCAACCAAACAACAACTCAGCAAATCACACACAGCAACGTCACAGAAGCATCGGAGAAGAAGAAACGGGGGAACTCAGATCAAAGAAACGGAACCGAAGCAGAGCAATAGGAATCGAGATTACCTTAAGAGGACGTCACCTCCGAGAACATTCGGAGTCGGTATTTATTGATCTCTCCGCTTTTAACCATTGCGATCTGAATTCATAATCGTTGAATCTATGTAATGAATGTTGCTGCTTTGTTTGTTGTTTATTGTACTGCTTTTGCTTGTTGTTTGAATCTGAAACTGAGAGAGATTCTGAACAGAGAACCGTGAAAGAACCAAATCGAGAGAAGCTGAGATCCGAGAGAAATCAGAAGTGAGATTAGCGAGATCGCATGTGAGACATTGAGCGTGAGAGAAGAGTGATTGAGAGATCGAGAGATGTAATAAGAGGGCGTTGATTTCTCTGGTTTTGTTTTCTCGATTTTCATGGTGAAACGCATAGAGAGGTAAAACGTGTTTGGTGAGATGGAGAGAGGAAGTCTCGTTTTATTCTTTTTCTTTCTAACTGTTTTAATGATTTTTTTTATTGAAAAACGTTTTTTTTGAGTGAAACAAGGACCAAGTGGAGCGGCCAACATTAGGTTCACTTAGGGTTTTCAAATTTTTTCCTCTTAGCAAACTGTTGGGCCTAACCCGATCCGGATTCATGTGAAGCCCCTTGCCTCAACTAAATTTGTTTATGCACCCTCATATTTTACCTTCACATTACCCCATTTAATTTACTATTTAGTTTTTTTTTTAGTTTTAATAATTATCTTAATCTCTAAAATATGAAATCAAAAAATATGTTTATTTTACTTTATTAGCTTTCAATACATATATGTTAGAATTAGAATTTTATTTTCCCTTTTAATATATAAGATACCAAAAATATTAGATTAATCTCAATTCAAAATCAATAAATCTTGGTCCAACGCCAAGTCGATACAAATAAACTTCTCGATCCAACGTCGAGTTTTCTTTGTTACAAAAATATTTTCTTTAAACCATATCGAAAGATCGAGTGACAAGAAGTGTACACCTCTTGAATACCTTGATCCTTTGAATCAAAACACCTTAATCAAATCAAAGTGATCAAGTGACAAGAAGTGAACACCTCTTGAATACCTTGATCCTTTGAATCAAAACACATTAATAAAATCAAAGTGATCAAGTGACAAGAAGTGCACACCTCTTGAATACCTTCGATCCTTTGAATCAAACAATAAAATGCTTTCTTAAATAAATCGAGAAATCAAGTGACAAGAAGTGCACACCTCTTGAATACCTTGATTTTCTTGAACCAAAACTCTTTAATTAATCAAAGTGGTCCTGTGACAAGAAGTGCACACCTCTTGAATACCTTGATCCTTTGAATTAAAATACATCAATCAAACCAAGAGATTGAGTGACAAGGGGTGCACACCTCTTGAATACCTTGATCTTTTGAATCTAAAACCCTTAATCAAACCAAAAGGTCCTGTGACAAGGGGTGAACACCTCTTGAATACCTTGATCTTTTGAATTAAAATACATTAATCAAACCGAAAGATCCTGTGACAAGGGGTGAACACCTCTTGAATACCTTGATCTTCTGAATTAAAATACATTAATCAAACCGAAAGATCCTGTGACAAGGGGTGAACACCTCTTGAATACCTTGATCTTTTGAATTAAAATACATTAATCAAACCGAAAGATCCTGTGACAAGGGGTGAACACCTCTTGAATACCTTGATCTTTCAAACCAAAATTAATTAACAAGGACAACAAGTGAAAATGGGGCTCGCTCCTGTTCAATACCTTGGGTAAAGACGCGCTAGGTGAACACCTATGCTCAATCCTTTGCTAAATGTCCCTTTAAAACATAATCTCAATTTCATTCAACCTTTTTGCCTTAGGGCTTTTTAAAAAAAACTCTTTTCATAAACGAGACACTTATCCAATTTTCAATACGAACATACTTCCACATGTGAAGATCGAATATCTTCCACTCGAATGCGATGATGGCCAAAATCATGTATTATCTTGATTTAGTTATCCATTCTTGTAGTGATCTCATATCCATGTGCGCGTAGTATTTCCATTTGAAAGCGATCGAGTACCTCTCGCTAAAATCAACCAACAAAACTTTTCGTGGTTCCTAGCCCGAACTACGATTGCTCTGACTTTCCCATTGCACTAGGGAATACGTAGGCACAAGATACAAACGTCTTGGCGAGCATAATAATAAAAAATCTTTTCTTTTTCCTTCATAATAAATAAAACCCTAAAAAACATCTCTTTCATCTTTTCTCGATTAATAAGCTAAAGAACATAAACCAAAAACACTAACACTCAAACACAAAACTAACTAAATGGGTCCCATCGAGTACGATGGAGGTGAGGGGTGCTAATACCTTCCCCTTGCTTAACCGACTCCCGAACCCTAATTTGGTTACGAACGACCATCTTATCCATTTCTTTTTTATCTGTGGGTTTTATCGATATTTTCCCTTTCCTCCTTGGAATGAATAAAGTTCGGTGGCGACTCTGTTGTACTTCGAATGCGCGAAAGCGCGTCGAGTCACATTTTTACCGCTACAATGCTCTAACATGTCTAATTTGTTTTCAGATTTTTTACAAGCTATGTCGCGCAATCTTTACATTTTCAGCTCTTAAAATCAATTTTTCTTTGAAGGTATTGTTGTTGATCTTAAAATTATCGCTTCTTTTGAGGATGATTTATTGTAAGATAAATGATTTATTGTAAAGGAACATAAAATTTCATATCTTTTGTAGACAAGGGCTATTGAAAGTTATTACAAGAAACGTGTAACAATATTTCATAACAGAATTTTGATTATATTTTAAAAACCCGTTGAGTAATATTGTTAAAGCTCAACACCCAAAAAGATTTTGTCATTTGGCTCTTTACTTTTCTTTTAAGAGGAACTACAAACGCTCTGACTTCCCTATTGCACTTTAGAGGTATGTAGCCACAAGATGCGATGCTTTCCAAACACACTTTTAAAAATTTCTTTTCTCACCATCCTAATCTATTTAAACAAAAACACATAAACACAAAAATAATAAAAATAATAACAAATATATTTTTTCAAAGAGGTTCCGACGGAGTACCGTAGATGTGAGTAGTGATCATACATTTCCCTTGCATAACTAACCCCCGAACCTAAGATCTTTGTTTATTTTATTAGTTTTGATTTTAAAAAAAAACTTCTTTGGGTTTTATTTCTTTCTTTTTTCCATTTCCTTTGGAAACAATAAAACACGGTGGCGACTCTACTAAAATAACAAGTTAAGTCAATCGATGGCTTAGTCTGAATTTTTCACCGCTACAGAAAAATGGCGTCACTGCTTGGGATACTACATTATCTCTAAGAGGGTTAAGCCTATCTTTGTTATGTATATTATTATTGTTGTTATTGTAACGCTCGTTAATTTAATTAATTATTTAATTAGATTATTTTCGAATCATTTGTTGAAATCTTGAAATTTTTAATTGATTTGTAGTAGCCGTAATATTGAAATAATTATGAGATTAATTGTTGGGCTTGTTTAAGTGGTTGGTTGTAGTAAAGGTGGGGTGTGGAAGTTAGGCCCAATGGAAATAATAAAATTATAAGGTTTGGTTAAATAAGGAGAATTAGGTTAATTAGAGTTTTGGAAAGAAGGGTTGGGAGAATTAACTGTAAGAAAGTTGCAGAAGAGGAAAAGAGGCAAAAGTTGGAAGTTACAGCGCGAGGCTTCAATCGGTAGAAAGTTATAGAGCATACTTCAATCCAAGGTAAGGGGTGGTTCTGACTCTATAATTGGGTTTATGATGAATATTATATAGGATTTGGGTTGTGTGAAATTGATGTTGTGTGTTTGATTGTTGTTTCATATTGTACCAAATCTCTGTTTGTTCCCTATATGATTATGGTAATGGTGTGAATTATTGTGTCTGTGATTGGTGTTTGTACTGTCTTAATTGTTTAATACCCTTGTAGTATTACCATTGTGAGTAGCGAGGGCCACAAATGTAAAAGGCGCCTGCCTCATGTAAGAGAAGAAAAAACATTAAAACAAAATAATAAAGTGTGAGACGCGCCTGCCTCCACACTGACATGGGAAAGGAGGCGTAAGCCTCCTAGGAGACAATATGGTACTTGTTAATTAATGAAAAATAAATGTTAGTTAGTTGAATAATTTAGTAACATTACCAGGAGACAATTAGTAGAAAAACGTCACAGTAAATAATACAACAACTAGTAGCTACAGTTAATGAGTAAATAACAGAACAAAATAATTGGGGCTTGCTGACACTAGAACAATACCATTATCAGTATGAATTTGTTAACAGTAGTACTAAATTGTATAGAAGAGCAGGAAATATTAAAAGTTGTTTCAGAAAAATTATCTAACGGAATATAGTCGAACTGCCTGATTAATTATATAGAGTGTATGTGAATATTTCGGTTGAAACTGAGAATTGTACAAAGTTGTTCTAAAGTAAATACTATTGAGGAGAAATTTCCAGTGGTGATGAATTATGTTGCGTGCCTTTATTGAGTGGAATAAATCAAGTTGTAGGCTTATGCTAATGTTGAGTTATTTTTGTTGTTGTTTGTTGTTGGCTTATGCCAATGGCGAATTATTGTCGTTGTTGTTGTTGTTGTTTGTTGTAGGCTTATGGCAGTGTTGAATTGTTGTTGTGTTGTAAATGATGATTGTTGTGGTTATTGTTGTGTTTCATAATATTGTCGCATACATAGCATAAAAGTTGGGAGCTCATGCTCTGTAAGTTGGCCCGGATTGGCAAAATTTGAAGTTGAAGGCTTATGCCTTGTTGATGCCTCTATTTATTGGTAATATTAAGTTGGGAGCTAATGCACTATTAGTACCACATGCATGTGTATTATAACGAGTCGCATTCTAAGTTTCATTTTTGAGTTATTGTGATGATGAAATAACTATTCTATTAAGTTGATGATTTTTGTTGTGATACATGTTGTTTAAAAGTTGTAAAGCGGTGATTTTGCATGGACTGATTCTAATATAATATTTATCATACATCCGATTATATAGTTTGATATCTCACCCCTTTTGTTTGAATGTTACCCCTATGTTTGTAATATGAAGGTAATACAGAGTGAAGGTTGTTTACCTTCATTAGTTCGAGTCAGGTGTCATTGCCCGGATACGTAACACTCTGGGGGGATGAATGCTTGTTGCTTTATTGTTGCTATTACTTTAGTTGCTGAATTTTAAGTTGATTTCATTAAGTATATTTTTGTTTTGAAGTTGTTTTTTAGTTGGACAAGATGTTAAGTCATTAAAGTTGAGTTTGTGATTCTGCTGCTTAAATAATGAAAGTTGTTTTGTTTTCAAAGACTAGATTATGTTGCTATCGGTTCATCCGAGTTTTAAGTGTTATGTATCTGTTTTACATGCGGTTAAATGTTGATGTTTTAAGTAGTAAATATGGCATCCTGTTTATATGTTGTAATTTTTGTAACTCTAATTTTAAATATATTCGTCGGGTAAATGGGGTGTTACAGTTATTACTATGATAAACTGTTTATGTGAATACTTGTAATTTTGTGGGTTGTATGGGAAAGGACTTGACATCCCCTGTGTGGTGAGATAAATCCTAAACCCGAATTTGAGGGCACTTATGATAGGATGTGTCATAAAGTCTTTTTCTCTCGAGGGAGTAATCTTAAGAAAGTCAATATGAGATCCACCACTCAGTGGAGGCCTCTTTGAAGGTAATCTTTGTTGACCCAGTTAAATTGGAAAAACATCATTACATTCAAACTGATTGTAGAAGCTGAGGACCATTAGAACCCCTTAACCCAACTTGGCCATTAGGAAGTAGTGTGAAAACTTTAGTTGGATTCAATTCTAGAATGGTTGTTACACAATACTACACTCATATGAGGTTCTCTTGGAATATTATCAAATAAGCAAGTAAATTGCAACATTTATAATTCCCAGGTTGAATTTCATAATTTTGGGAACCCATTTTAGAAAATTGTTCTTCAGGTGCAAAGTAACCACAATACATAACTTTTAGGATGGTTAGACCCATGACTCTGTGCTCGTGACATTGAACCTTTAAACCTCCCATGTTTGTAACCATGTTTGCATTGCATTACATTGCATATCATTTGCATACTTTACATTATTTATGCATACATCCAGGTTGTCCAAAAATCTCATTCCGACTATGTCTTTCAAAAGTTATCTGTCAACCGTCAAGCTTTTTCCTTAACACAAGTACGCAACTAGAGCTAACAACAAACGAAGAATGGCAGACCAAGAATAACATAACGTGGAAGTTAGAATGGAAATTGATGAGTTGAAGTTGGGCATGACCAAGCTCACAAAATGTTGCAAGTTTTGATTACTATAGGGGAGCCTCCTCGGAGAACTATTTTCTTAGAAGTTATAGATGTTGTTACTGATCCTCAACTTAACCAAAGGCCAACCATTACATGGCCAGAGTTTGGTTTGCCTCCGAATCATTCTCCACCTTTTGCCACTACTATTATGATTGGACAATCTTCTCGACCAGTGTTTCAAGCTCCTGTATTCACTGAACCTTATCCTGTTGTGCATATTACTTCCCAAGCTTTCTGAGCTCCTTATGAGAATCCTCTTTTCGAGTAACATGTTGTTGATACCCGAAGTGAAATTCAAGAAGATGTTGTTGAACATGAAGGTGTCCAAGAACAGTTTCAGACATTAGAGAAGATATTGAGGGCCATGGAAGGCAATGAGTTCTTTAGTGTTGATGCTAATAGCATGTGCTTAGTTTCTAACCTTATGATGCTTACAAAGTTCAAGACTCCAGAGTTTGAATGGGCATGTAAGTGAGAAAGATGGCTTCCCACAACAACAATCATAAATTGCCCATTCATTGCTTTCAAGATAGTTTTATTGGTGCTTCACTCAAGTGGTATATGGGACTTAAAAGGAACCGTATACAATGCTTCTAGGATTTAGCTGATGCCTTCATGAAGCAATACAAATACAACATTGACATGGCCCCTGACCTTCATTAACTACAAAACATGACTCAAAAGGAGAAAGAATCCTTGAAAGTTGGAAAGTGCTAGCCTCCAAGTTGAACCACCTCTAGTTGAGAAGGAACTTACAAGCATGTTTATGGAAACACTGTCACTTTTCTTTTAGGAGAAAATGTTTGGAAGTATATCTTCAAACTTCACAAACTTGGTGAATATTAGCCAGAGGTTAAAAAAGGGGATTAAGAAGGGCAAAATGTCTACTGCTTGTGAATCTTCTAATGGTATAAAGAAATCCTTTGGGAACTTCCAAAGAAAGAGATAAAAAACCAATGTTGTCTCCAATGAGAGAAGAATACCTCGTCAAAAGGCTCAGTATTACAATCAACCATTTATAGATGTTGTTGCTCTTGTTGTCAATGCTCAACAAGTTCCTCAACGTCATATTGTTGGACAAAACCAGAATCGCCATAGGGCCACCTATGATCCTATCCCCATGACTTACACTGAGCTCTATCCTGCGCTAGTTTAAGGAGGTTTGATTACAACAAGAGCTTTTACTCCTCCAAATCCTCTTCCAGCCGATTTTAGGTCTGATCTTCATTGTGCATTCCATCAAGGTGGTGTTGGCCATGATTTAGAGAACTGCAATGCATTGAAGGTTAGAGTACAAGAGTTAATGAGGGAAAATGTTTTATCTTTCAAGGATGTTGGTCCTAATGTTAAAACTAATTCTTTGCCAAAACAGAGTGGTTGAAAACAAAGCAAGCCAAAGTAACCTTTCCTAAAGCCAGTGTTGTTGATTATCAATTTCCTTGTTTTGTATTGCGTACTGCATTGAACTTTGTTTGTTTCTAAATGATAATTTTAATGAAATGAGCATTGTATGTTTTGATTCTATTAATTTTTACCTACTGTTTTCAAATATATCTCTTGTTCCGTTTCTTTATCAAACTTTTACTTATGCAAATATTAGAGGGAGGATGATTAAATTGCTAAACGGTGTGCTTTTAAATAAAACTTTACTGATGATGTACATGCATTATTTCAATTCTCAAACACTGGTGAAATAAGGAAGTTAATCCCTCGCTCACCCCTTCAAGAAGATTTATGAACTCATAAAAGGTTTGAAAAATATTATTATGTTTAATTGTCTCAGTACTTAAATGTTAGAAAAAGCAAGTGTGAGATAAGACGTGAGCATTTATAAGTGAGAGAACTCATACACCTATCATCTTAAGGTTTTGGGTGAGTATGCAGTGAGTCTCTCACAAGGTGTGTTGCTCATAAAATAAAATTCCCAAAGTAAATGCTCTCTCATGTTGACCCCGGATTTGATAGCCCTAATAGTGGTATCATGAACATTTAGTTCAAGTGAAGAGACTGTCTCACTTGTATCGAAAGTATCCCCACATGGTCATGGGTAAAAGTGTCATATTCAAGATTTTCAATGGAGATACAATTGTATGTGATGAAAGAGCTTCCTCACGTGGGGGAGGATTGTGGATAAACTCACATTTGAGGGGGGTGTTGAAACAAGAAAGTGTGAGTTAAGAAGTGTGTGTGAGGAAGTCCCACATTGATTTGAAAAGTGGAGACTTAAGTATTTATATGAGAGAACCTACACACCTGTCACCTTAAAATTTTTAGTGAGTATGTGGTATGTCTTTCACAATGTGTGTTGGTCATCAAATAAAAGCCTAAATGAAAATGCTCCCCATGTTGACCTTTGAATTGATAACCCCAACATTGAATACTTATTCTTAAACTTTTATAATTTAAATTGGTCACTCTAAAACATTTAGAGCATGACCAGATGAGCTTGCATACTCTCCCTCTCTTTTTAAAACTTAAAGATACTCTTCTTCATTCTACATTGAATTAACACTCCAACTGGATCTTTGAACCATCTTACTGATAAGACCTTAAATATCTTCTTCTTGATCATATGCCATCATCTAGAAATACCAGACACTTGATGTCAACTCGCTCTTTAATAGTTATCACAAAGAACTCTCAACATCCAAAAGTTGTCTTCTCAGCATGAGTTATTATTGTAAAATGAGCAAATCGACCTTATACCTATTAATAAAAAGCGAATACTGAAGAAAATGAAGTTAAATTTTGATAAACAAACTCACGTTAAACTTACATTATGTAAATTTGAGAACTTTACTTCTTTAGTTATGATTTAGATCAAATTTTTATCTTACAAAAAAATCAAATATCTTATGATGATTTCTACAAAAGCTTATAATCATTCTCATTAGTTTCTCTGTTTTAGTTATGTCATACCTTAAATATTATTAAAAAATTTATTACTCTTATTTAAATTTACCAAAATAAATCACAAATTTTATAAATGTATCAAAATTATAAAAAAAAATAATGATTGAATTTTAAACTAACTAAGCATCGTGATTATAAGTTTGGTAGTTGTTAAATTCTTGTTTTTGGAGAAATACTTTGAATCTATTAAAACAAAATAGTAATTGTTAAATTCTTGTTAAATGGTTTAATTATCAAAGTACCATCAAAACTATACCCCACCTACCATCCTACAGAGCATAGACATATCAACACGTTCTCTCCTCTCTTCACAAATCTCATCTAAATGCTATTGGCCCACAAAATATTCCAATATCTTCTTTTTCTTTACAATCCATGTGCACTCTAATTCTTACATCAAAAGTGGCATTATATGTGCATATATATACACTCTTCATGTGCACTCATTCCTAGCTATAGAATTAAAGCATTTGTAGGACAACATTTTCACATGTATTATATGATCAAATTTCCACTAACGACACTATTTTACCTTTTCCTTATTCATGAATTACTCATCGATGTACGACCAAGTCACCAAACATAATATAGCTTTCATACTATTTAAGATTGTCTCATAATACATCGATGTACGATCAAATATAATATAGCTTTCATATTATTTAAGATTGTCTCATAACTTTTAATAATAATAATATAATAAACCAAGTCAATTAATAATTGCAAGCATCGTTTGGTATCAACTATCTATCTTTATTTTTATTTTTATTGTTCCTATGGTTTACATCTCTATTAAAAATAAATAGCTACATCAATTAATACCAATATTAATTAAAGAAGAGTGAAATATAAAATATATAGAAGAACTGAATTAATAATGCATTTCCATTTTCCGTTACCAAGGTCCTAATTCTTTTCTGCTACTTAATTACCATTTAATTTAATTTTATCATTCATTAATTGTCCGGATGTGGTATTCTTGGTTTTTCAGACTTACTTTCTTCCTTGCTTCAAGAAACTCCAAGTGTGGTCAAGAAAAAAAGGAGTAGACCAAGCTTGAAGAAAGAAGAAAAAATTGCTGCAGAAACTTAAAGTTAAGCAAATTAAGAACATTGAAATAAAATTATGAAAAAGAAAATTGATAAATTTAGAAAAATAAAAAAGTGCCAAATAACTAAATATAATTTTTTTATATGATTACATTTTTATTAATAAAAATATATAAACCAAAAGAAATGATGTATAAAATAAAATTGTTGTGACATTTCATAACAATAATATTTTAAGAACTTTTTAACTTAAATGCATCTATGGGAGTTGTTTTTTTTTTTTTTAAATTTTAAAAATGGCTAAATCTATTAACAAATTTAAGATGCTACGCTAGTTGTTTTTTTCCGTATAAAAGAAATATTTGATTATCCAAAGGTGTGCAAAAATATTTTTAAATTGTTTTATGCAAGTTTATTATTTATTTTTATTTTTATTTAATTAGTCTCTGAATAATATATTATAATATTCATATTATTTCTTGACTCTCGTATTACAAATAGAAGAAAAAACTAGATTATTACAGTATTATTTTTATTGAAAGAGTACTACAATTTGACCTTATAAAATAACAAAGAGAATAGAAAATGAATAGTTTTGATATTTTGAGAGAGACAGATGATAGAGGAGAATAAAGTGAAAATAAAGTTTGAAACAAATGGAAAAGAGAATTAAGATGGCATGGTATAAATGTCGTCAAGTTGTAATTGGTTGAAATTGTTTGTTGTCTACTTCTTATTAGTTTATATTTTGATGGTTATTCTTCGCATATTTGACTTGATTGGTTAGTGTTGTTATATTTTTACCCATAATAACCACGTAGAATATAATTTTGTTTTAAAATATAGTTATATTATAATATTTTAGATATATTTTGAAAGAAACTCTTTCAAATACTTTTTTACAGCATTTTTATTTAATAATATGTCAATCTCAATTTTTTATCATTTATTTTTAACTTAAAATGTTAGTTTAAATTTATTTAATAAATACGAAATTTAATAATAATAAATTTTAAAAAAAATGAAACTTCATTTATTTTTAACTTAAAATGTTAGTTTAAATTTATTTAATAAATACGAAATTTATTAATAATAAATTTTAAAAAAATGAAACTTATAGTCAAAAGAAGATAAAAAATAATATTGTGAAGTTAGTTTTTTCTTGTAAAAATTTAAATCAAAAGAAATGATGTATAAATAAAATTGCTATGAGATTTCATAACAATAATGTTTTAAGAATCTTTTTTAACTGAAACGCATCTTAGATCAAAAATAAATTTAAGACGCAATAGGAGCCATTTTTTTTAATATGGTGAATATGACTTTGTTTGCAAGTTTGAAGGGGAAGGGAGGGGAGAATTTTAAAAAAAAATATGAAGAATTGAATAAAAAGAATAGAGAGATTTGGGTTGAGAGAGTTCCACTAACGACACTATTTTACCTTTTCCTTATTCATGAATTACTCATCGATGTACGACCAAGTCACCAAACACAATAAAGCTTTCATATTATTTAAGATTGTCTCATAATACATCGATGAACGATCAAACATAATATAGCTTTCATACTATTTAAGATTGTCTCATAACTTTTAATAATAATATAATATTAACAAAATCTAATTTTAATTTATTTAAAATAATATAGATAAAATTAAAAATATTTATTTAAATTCTATAAAACTTTATTCATAATAAGATTTTTTAAGAAGACACCAAATATAAAAAGTGTCAGTCAAGTAATAATTGCAAGCATCGTTTGGTATCACCTATCTATCTATTTTTAATTTTATTGTTCCTATAGTTTACATTTCTATTAAAAATAAATAGCTACATCAATTAATACCAAAATTAATTAATAGAACTGAATTAATAATGCATTTCCATTTTCCGTTACCAAGTTCCTGGTTCTTTTCTGCTATTCGAGTTTTTTAAACTTAGTTTCTTCCTTGCTTTTAGTTTTTCAAATATTCGGTAGGAATGGATTAGAGAGGCCAAGCTTCACGAAACTCCAAGTGTGGTCAAGAAAAAAAGGGGTAGACCAAGCTTGAAGAAAGAAGAAAAAGATGCTACAGAAACTTAAAGTTAAGCAAATTAAGAACATTGAAATAAAATTATGAAAAAAAAATTGATAAATTTTAAAAAGTGAAAAAGTGCCAAATAACTAAATACTTTTTTTATATGATTACAGTTTTATTAATAGAAATATATAAACCAGAAGAAATGATGTATAAAATAAAATTGTTGTGACATTTCATAATAATAACTATTTTAGAACTTTTTAACTTAAACGCATGTTTATTTTTTAATGACAAAATCTATAAACAAATTTAAGAGGCTATGCGAGTTGTTTTTTTAGCATAAAAGAAATATTTGATTATCCAAAGATGTGCAACCGTATTTTTAAATTGTTTCGTGCAAGTTTATTATTTATTTTTATTTAATTAGTATCTGAATATTATATTTTAATATTCATTTTTATTTCTTGAACTCTCATTTTATAAATAGAAGAAAAAAGTAGATTATTATAGTATTATTTTTATTGAAAGAGTACTACAATTTGGCCTTACAAAAGAACGAAGAGGGGACATAGAAAATGAATAGATATTTTGATATTTTGAGAGAGACAGATAGTGGAGAATAAAGTGAAAATAAAGTTTGAAACAAATGGTAGAAAAAATTAACATGGCATGGTTTAAATGTCGTCAAGTTGTAATTGTATGAAATTGTTTGTTGTCTACTTCTTATTGGTTTACATTTTGAGAGTTAGGTGATGGTTATTCTCCACATTCACATGCATTTGAAGAAATTCTTGAACTATACACTACTCGTACTTGTTTCTCATGTATTTGAAGAATTTTTTTATTATTTAAATATTATTCAAATATTTGATTTGATTGGTTAGTGTTGTAATTTACTTCAATCTTAATTTCTGATCATTTATTTTTAACTTAAAATGTTAGTTTAAATTTATTTAATATATACGAAATTTATTAATAATAAATTTCTAAAAAAATAAAATTTATAGTCAAATGAAGATAAAAAAGATAATATTGTAACATAAAATTTTTCTTGTAAAAATTTAAATACGTTTACTATTAAGTTCAGAAAATGATATTTCAGAATTAAAGTCAATTATAATTTAGAAATACCGAAAATAATTAAATATAATTTTTTTATATAATTACATTTTTATTAATAAAAATATATATAAACCAAAAGAAATGATATATAAAATAAAATTGCTGTGAGATTTCATAACAATAATGTTTTAAGAATTTTTTTTTTAACTTAAACGCATCTTAGATAAAAAATAAATTTAAGACGCTATGCGAGTTGTTTTTTTAAAATAGCGAATATGGTTTTGTTTTCAAGTTTGAAGGGGAAGGGAGGAGGGACTTTGAAAAATAAGAAGGATTGAGTGAAAAGAATAGAAAGATTTGGGTTGAGAGAGTTTTAAAGGGTTAGCTTTTATTCATAATGCCAAAAATCCCCTAATTTGGAGGAATTTAAAATTTGTATTGAACGAGGATTTTGGAAGATTTATATAAATTTTTGGAATATTTATATAAAATTTTCAAATATCTTTTATGTTGTAATAGAATTCTAAAAATAAAAAATATAATAGTGATAAACATTATTTTATCATTGTATACAAAATTATTTTTTCAAAAAATGTCAAAATCGTTTTCGAAATCCTTTCCCATCCTTCCTCTCGATTCTCGCAAATAGAGCCTATATAGCACTAATGGTTACTGAATACTCTAACTAAATCCTTAAAAGTCGGATCTCTTGGTGGAATAAAACGGTTTATGGTTGGATTGACCTCAAGATTGACAAAGACGTGAGAGAGATGCATTCTTTAGATAACTTGTTTGTTCATTTTGCAGGTAATGTTCCGGAAGAGGTTGTTGAGAAAAGATTGAAATTGGTGGAGGACTTTTGGAGTAATCTTAACAAAAAAGAAGGGTTTCTTAGATTAAAGTCGAGGCAACTTTGGCTCACCGAGGGGGATGATAACACTCGCTTTTTTCATAATTCATTAAAAGATAGAAGAAGAAGGAACTCTTTATGCACCGTGGAGACTAGGGGGGGTAGAATGGAAGAGGTCAAGGATATCAAAGACTTTGTTTTCAAGCATTTTGAAGATTTTTTTAAAGAAGAGGTGTGTACTAGACCGGAACCACATGGGATTGATTTGAAAGTGTTATCTATAGGGGATTCATTGGATCTCGAAAAACCTTTTTCCGAGAACGAGATCAAGGATGCTATTTGGTCGTGTGACGGGAATAAAAGCCCGGGGCCGGACGGATTCTCCATGGAGTTTTTCAAAACTTTTTGGCATATCCTTAAAGAAGATTTGATGAAGCTTTGCAATGATTTTTTCTTAAAAGGCACACTTGTTAAAGCTATTTCTTCTTCTTTTCTTGCGCTAATTCCTAAAAAGAAGAACCCTCAAGAGTTGTCCGAATATCGCCCTATTTGTTTAGTGGGGAGTATCTACAAGATCCTTTCAAAGGTTTTGGCGGCAAGAATGAGGGGTGTTTTGAATTCTTTGATCTCTACCAATCAAACCGCCTTTGTTCCGGGTAGAAGTATGATGGATGGAGTTTTATTGGTTAATGAGATTCTTGATTGGGCTAAAAGAAAAAAGAGGGGGTGTCTATTACTTAAAGTGGACTTTGAAAAGGCTTATGACTCTATTTCTTGGAACTATCTTAGATGGATAATGAGAAGAATGGGGTTTGGGAATAGATGGATGAATTGGATGGAATCTTGCATCTTCACTAGTCACATGTCCGTTTTGGTGAATGGAAGTGCTACCAAAGAGTTTAAAGTTCATCGTGGTCTTCGTCAAGGTGATCCGATTTCGCCTTTTCTATTTGTTATAGCTATGGAAGGACTTAGTGCTCTCATGAGGAAATCGGTAGAGGTGGGGGATTTCCAACCTTTCAAAATAGGTGAACATGATTTTGTGGATATCCTTCAATTTGCGGACGACACCGTAATTTTAGGAGAACCTACAAGTAACAACCTTTGGAGCATGAAAGTGATTTTGAGAGGTTTTGAGCTTGTTTCCGGATTGAAAATTAATTTCCACAAAAGTAATATCTTTGGTACTAATATTGGAGATTGGTTACTTCATTCGGCTACTTCTTTCTTATCTTGCAAAAAAGGATCTTTTCCTTTTAAATTCCTTGGTATTTGGGTTGGAGAAAGAGCTAACAAGTCGAAGGTGTGGAAGGATGTGGTTAATAATATCAAGGCAAGATTGTCGAGGTGGAAGGGGCGAAACATTTCAATAGGTGGAAGGGTGACTCTTATTGGGTCGGTGCTTAACGCAATCCCAATTTTTACCCTTTCTTTTTATAAAGCTCCGAGCAAGATTATCAAAGAGATTAGAGGTCTTCTTAGTAATTTTTTGTGGAACGGGAATGCAAATAAAAAAGGTATTCATTGGGTGAAGTGGGAGAATGTTTGCAAACCTAAGGAGAAAGGTGGTCTAGGCATTAGAGATGTTGGTGATATGAATAGAGCTCTTCTTCTCAAATGGAAGTGGAGAATTTTGAAGGAGGATAATGCTATTTGGAGTAGATTTCTACTCTTGAGATACGGCAATCCGAAATTCAAAGTGCTTGCTTCGTGTGGGGATGTTCTAAATCCGGACGATTCTAGTTGGTGGAGAGATATCATTCTTAATGATTTCAATGAGGCGGATAGTGTAGAAGGATTTTCCGATTGGATTAATTGTGAGTGCAAGAATGGAAACAACATTCTTTTTTGGCATAGTTGTTGGTTGGGCGATCAAACTCTCCGTGAATCCTTTCCACATTTGTTCGATCTTTCAACCAACAAACTTTGCAAGGTGAGTGATATCATATCTTGGAATAGTGGTGCTTTTACTTGGAATTTTAACGACCTTTTCGATATCATCGGAATGACTACCTTGAATTTGTCTCCCCTTTTTCCTAACCATAATGGCACCGTCTCGGATTTGTGTACTCAATTGAGGGATTTAAAAGACTCATTGGAGAGCATCATTCCGATCATGTCGGACAACGATGTTTTTCATTGGAAATTAAATTCTTCCGGTGATTTCTCGGTTGCAAGTGTGAATAGCTTGGTTTCTAATGCCAAAGAGAACGCTTGGACAATCGACATTATCAAGTTGTTGGAAATTATGTGGAAGGCTAAGGCTCCGAAAAAGGTTCATATTTTTTCTTGGAGATTCTTTATTGACCGACTTCCTTTAAAAGATCTATTGCTTCATAGGGGGGTCTCTAATTTAACCTCTCCCGATTGTGTTCTTTGTTCTAATCATCCGGAAACTTCGCAACACCTTTTCTTTCGTTGTTCCGTTACGAAGGCGGTGTGGGACAAAGTTCATAATTGGTTGGGAGATGAAGTGGAGGTAAATTTGGAAGAGTTCAAGAGTTTTGGTTGCTTACAAGAAAAGGTGAAGACTCACAACAATAGAATTAAATTAAATTCCATTTGGTTGGCAATTATTTGGTGTATTTGGTTGATGAGAAACGCTATTATCTTTGAGAACGCTACCTATAGCTTCGAAACGATAATCTCCAACATTTTGTTTTACTCTTGGAGATGGTTAGGTGGTAGTGAGTATACCTCTAGGACATCCTTTTATGATTGGTATAAATTACCTTTAAACTGTTTCAACTCTTTATAGAGTTTCTTTGTAAGGGTTGCACCCCTAGTGCGATATCTTATAAAATTGCTTATTAAAAAAAAAAAACTATTGCAATTTTAATTTTTTTAAAAGCATATTTTATAAAGAATAGGTTATGTTTATAATTTTAAAGAAGAGGGTAATAGAATATCTTATAAATCACAATTTAAGTTTCTTAGGGTGTGGTCTTCTCACAAGGACTGCATTAGAGTTATAGAAAATTCTTGGGACATTGACTTTGCAGGTTGCCCGATGTACATTTTAGATAGAAAATTGAGCCTTCTTAAAGAAAAATTGAAGATATGGAACAATAACACTTTTGGTAAATTTTTAAGTAATGTTACTAAGGCTGAAAGTGTCCTGAAGTTGATACAGGCTGACATTGATAGGAATGGCTATAATGACCTGCTGCTTGCTAAAGAGGTGGAAGCTGAGCATGACCTTGAGGTTGCTCTTATCCTTGAGGAAGATTTTGGGGGAAGGAAAAATCCAGGCTTAATTGGCATATTTATGGGGATCGTAATACTCGATTCTTTCATCAGTATGCTAAAACAAGAAGGAAAACAAATTTTATCTCGGGTTTAAACATTGACAACAATATTGTCACTGACAAATCTATTTTAGAAAAGCACAATTGAATCCCATTTCTCTTACTTGTTTAACAATAATTTTGTTTTGCATGATAATGGAATGATTCAAGATATCATTCCCAAACTTGTGGAAGATAAAACCAATTCTATCCTGACCTTGGTGCCTTCGGCTGATGAGATATATAATACGGTCTTATCGCTCAGTACTGATTAAGCTCCAAGCCCGAATGGCTTTGGAGCTTTCTTCTTCCAAAAATATTGGGATGTTGTCAAGTTTGATATTATTTATGCGGTTTGTTCATTCTTTATACAGGGCTGGATCCCTCCAAACTACAATGCTAGCTCTTTTAATCAGTTTAAACCCATAGCTCTTGCTAACTTTAAACACAAAATCATCACTAAGATTATGGCGGATAGGCTTTTCTCTATTCTTCCAACTTTAATCTCTTAGGAGCAAAACGGTTTTATCAAGGGTAGGAGTATTAGGAAGTGCATATGCCTTACCTCTAAGGCTATTAATCTTCTCAATAATAGAAGTTTTAGTGGGAATGTTGCCCTTAAGATAGACATTTCTAAGGCCTTTGACACCCTAAGTTGGCCTTTTATCATTAAACCCCTTGAGTGTTTTGGTTTCAATGACATTTTTTATAATTGGATTATGGCCATTCTCAAATTTGCTCATCTCTCTATAGGGCTTAATGGCAAACAACTAGGTTATTTTAAATGTTCCATTGGGGTTAGGCAAGGCGATCCCCTTTCCCCTATGCTCTTTTGTATTGCGGAGGAGGTTCTTAGTAGGGGTATCACCAAATTGGTGAAGGACAATCAAATTAATCTCATTACGGCCTCTAGGAGTTGCTTTGTCCCTTCCCACACCTTGTATGCGAACGACATTATGATATTTTGTCGTGGGGATCAAAAATCTTTGACAGCCGTTGCTAAGATTTTAAATGATTATGCTTTATATTCTGGTCAGTTTTGTAACAACGTAAAATCTCTTATTTTTGTAGGTGGGATGTCTTTAGCTAGACATCAAAGATTGGCGGATCTTATTGGCTTCACAATGGCTTTTCCTCCGTTCATTTATCTGGGGGATCCCATCTTCGTAGGCAGGCCAAAAGCGTCTCATTTTCAATTCGTGGCTCATAGGATTCGAATCAAGCTCGCGGCTTGGAAAGCTAGTCTGTTCTCCATGGAGGGCAGAGTTCAATTGGTGAAAGTCGTAATTCAAAGTATGATGATTGTAATACGGTGAACTGACTTTTTATCGAAATGTGCGGATAGCAAGAGTCGCCACCGACTTTTATTTTATCCAAATAAATAGAAAGGCTAAAAGAACAGGAAAAACCTTTTAAATAAAAACTGAGTTCGGGGGGGTAATTATGCAAAGGGAAGGTGTAAGGCACCCTTTGCATCCATGGTTTTCCATGGGCTTTTAATTGCTTTGCTCTTTTTCGAAAAGAAAAGTAGAAGAAGTGAATACGGACTTTAGCTCGTAAATGAGCGTAGCCATTTTGAAGGTTTATGAGAAAGAATATGAAAAAAGTTTTAGCCAGAGCAAGGCAATTAGGGGCAATTACCTTAATAATGTAGAAAATAGTTCTTTTAGCCTTTCAGGGTGAAAGGGTCTATCCATGCCATAAGAGGGCAGGAAGCCTTTCATTTGGAGGTTGAAGGGTCGTCACAATATCGTTCGCCATAAGATTATCCCATGCCATAGAGAGGCAGGTAGTCTAAGGGAAGGATCAGAATAGCCTTTCGTAGGCAACTTCCGAGGGTCGAGGTCATATTGGTGTATCGAAGGCAGCATCATTAGGGTCTCATGACCTTTGTATTTATCGAGGCAACATGGCTGAGGTATCCTCGATTTCGAGGGACATGGCTATTCTGCAAAAACACAAGGCAACAAAGGCAACAGGCAACAGGCCACAAGAGGGGTTACCAAAAAGTGTGCGTGGGTGCAACAATCACGTGATTAATTCGAA
The DNA here is from genome assembly GCF_029867415.1 of Vicia villosa. Lineage (NCBI taxonomy): Eukaryota > Viridiplantae > Streptophyta > Magnoliopsida > Fabales > Fabaceae > Vicia > Vicia villosa. Next base: position 43,788,027 of record NC_081183.1, on the reverse strand, counting down.
TATTTATCTTGTAAGAATTAAGTGATTCTACTTTCAATTTCAAAGTTGTCACTCCCTAGGATTACTAACCACACAAACATATAATAGTATAATCAAAGCAATATGGGGAAGGGAAAAATGAAACTAGCGGGGGTATAGGGAAGATGAAACCAGCGGGTTTGACATAAGTAATAATTAAAAGCAGAAAAAATAAAAGAGACTAGAGTTTAGGGTTACCGACTATTGAGCTTTGACAATTGGCAAACCCTGAAAATTGGAAAAGGGAGAAATAAACAGAAAATAGGGGTGAGTGCATTATCGGTTCCAATGCAGGTATGGTTAACCCTAATCAATAAAAATAACAATAAAAGAAAAAGGGTAAAAGAAACTTAGCTTCGATTGATGAAGGTTGATAGTCGGAGGTTGCCTTGAGCATTGACTCTGACCATCTGAGAATTGACAAAAGATAATAGGACGTAAGTGTAGAAGGATTCCATTGACAACGGGAATCAAACCCTAATTAAAATAAAAGGTAAGAGAAAATTTAAATAAGAAAGAGATCGGGACTTAGCTTATGGCTTGACGTGGCGCGTAATTGGAAGGTACCTGAAAATAAACCCTGAAAAGAATACACACAAATATCTTTAGTGTAGGGTTAATTCTCGTAAATATTAAATCAAGTGAAAATTGAATTGAATAACAATCGGACTTAAATAATTATTGGTCTTCGACCTAAGTTATGAATTTTTTTTGGAATTAAGATAAAGCATATATGAATTATTGAAAATATATAAATATAATACCTAATAATAAATAATAAAAAAAATAAAAAGATATATATAATATTAAGAGAATAAAATTTATTATATAATTAAAAATAAGTAAATAAAATAAATATAATTAATATAACAAATAAATAAAAAGTCATAAATAAATAGTTGTAAGAAAAAATAATAATATAATAAAAATAATTGATATAGGTAATATAAAATAATTATAAATGATAAATATAATATATATAAAAAGAGTAAAAGCTTTTTTTTTATTAAGGGAAAATATAAAAAGAAATTAAAGTAAATATAAATATATAAATGAAACAAGTATTGAATTTGTGTAATTAAAAGCAAAAAAAATTAGGAACTTAGCGTAATTATTCGGTGTATTAAGGGTCTGAAGGTTTACGGTGCGCCCACGCCTTGTGGAGCGATGGATCTAGGGAGTGCTTGATCCAATGGTGAGTACGCTGAGGGATCATCGTATCAGCGTACGTCTTAACGCACTGAATCTCAGAGCTGGAAAATCCTTCAGCGCGCCTTTTTGGTTTGAAACAGACCAATCACAGGGCGACACGAGGTCATCCCCAACCTCCATTTGTCGTTTTAGGTTAGGACTTTTACCTACGGACGTTTCGTCCGTTGCTACTGGACCTGCAAATAACGAATACGCCCTAGCATGGAAATAAATGTTTCGCGAGGCCATGAACGTGATCGTCCAGACCTCACGAGTCCAACCATGGCATCAATTGGTCTTAATTTTACCTGTGGAAGAAATCCCTAATCTGAAACCCTAGCATTCAACAATGGTAACTCGCAATATACACACGCAAACAATCAATTAATTGCCTAGAAACATTCAAAGCATGATATCAAACAATATTATGTGATTAAAATATGCTTATGCATCGTAAAATACAGTGATTGGAAAAGTTCAAAGAGGTGCAAACCGTGGAAATGAACGTGACTGAATCTTTTAGAGGCCTTGAATTGCTCTGCAATCTGAAATTGGATTTTGGAAATTCTTCAATCTTTAGGACTCGGATTAGGGTTCTAATAGCCAGCAGAATCGTCCCCTAATGCTTTGTGTTAGTCCAATACTTATAGGGGTATGATTAGGTCAATATAAACTGAATAAAATCCCTGTAAATCTTTGATTGGAAATTTGGCAAAATTTTGATTGAAAATATTACTAATTATGGCCAAGATTTGATCCAATTATTCCAATTCCTCTTGGCACGAATTTTTGATGATTATGGGGCTTTATTTGATTGATACTTGGCTTAGAATCAAAGCACAATCATATCATTCATTAATTTGTAATTTTATATAATTAAATTATGATTTAAATGAGTAAAAATCATAAAATGATCAATAAAAATATTACAAACTTTGAAAGACATATTTTTAGGTCGTTCATGGGCTTGAGGTGAAGATTGGATTAATAGAACATAGGCCCATTTGGAAAACTTTGGATTTTGGGACCTTTTCTTTTCACATTTTTCCCTTGAAATTGCTCAACTTTGACAAGGCCTATCATATCAAAATTATTTTCCATTCTCCTTATATGTCCTTTTGAAAAAAGTGACTTTTTGTTGACTTTTGAAAAGGATCTATAATGTTTTGGTCCATATCTCTCAAATGAAGCATTTTTAGACTTGGCATGTGAGAGACAAAGTTGTAGAGAATCAAATTTCCTTCAAATTGAGCTTTGGATGGAAAATTTCTGATGTTCCATGTAAGAGTTATGGCTGGTCGAAGTTCAGTTGACTTCCTCCTATACAAACCCTAATTTAGAAACTTTTTGAACTGTTGATTTTTTATCTTTCCTTGACAAAACATGATCAATTCTTGATCAAATGGTGAATGATACTTCAATGGAAGGATGTTGACAAAAAATCAGGAGTTTTGACTGTACTTTGACCACAGCTGACTTTTAGGTCGATCTAATCGACTGTTGACCTTCTGAACAATTGAGTGGCCAATCCTTTGAGCCGAGACCTAAGACTTGTCATAGAGATAATGTGAGACATCATAGACCATATGGTATGCCTTGGAGCTATTGATTCCTTGATTTTCCTTCAAAACCCTAATTCTCTGATCTTTGCTTAGGAGAGTGTATCTTGGAGCTTTGTATCTTGATTTGAGTTTGAACAAGAGAAATGGTATGGGAAAATTTTGGGGTATGACAGCTGCCCCTGTTTAATTTTCTTATATCTGAAGATGTAGACTGGTATGTGTGCCTGTCGGAATCTGAAGGTAGAAGAGGATTGAACACTAGAATACCCATGAATTTGCCCTAGCTGAAGTAGGGACTTTTATCGGAAATGGGCTTAAAGATGCCATCCGGGTAGAATATTGTCGGAGATGGGCTTAAAGATGCCATCTAGGTGTATAATGGGGATGGGCTTAAAGATGCCATCCAGTTGAGCATGCATTAGATTATGTTTGAAGTGTTTGAGAAGTAGTTGTTTGAGTGTTGATCGTGTCATTACTGTTCGTAGTAGACGAATTAGTTCTTTGAGAGTTGATTGTGTCAGTACCGTTCGTAATACCTAAATTAGATCTCGGAAAGATGATCGTGTCTAAACCGTTCGTGATGATAGAATTAGATCTCTTGTCGTGTCAGCACCGTTCGTAGTAACTGAATTAGACTTTAGAAACAGTTGATCGTGTCCACACCGTTCGTGATGATGGAATTAGATCTTTGAGAGTTGATCGTGTCAGTACCGTTCGTAGCACTTTGAATTAGATCTTGCGAAGATGATCGTGTCTACATCATTCGTGATGATAGAATTAGATCTCTTGTCGTGTCAGCACCGTTCGTAGTAACTGAATTAGAATTTAAGGGATAATTGATCGTGTCCATACCATTCGTGATGATGGAATTAGATCCTTTTGCCGTGTCAGCACCATTCGTAGTAACTGAATTAGACTTTAAAACAGTTGATCATGTCCACACCGTTCGTGGTGATGGAATTAGATCTCTGAGAGTTGATCGTGTCAGTACCGTTCGTAATACCTGAATTAGATCTTGGGAAGATGATCGTGTCTGCACCGTTCGTGATGATAGAGTTAGATCTCTTAGAGTCGATCGTGTCAGCACCATTCATACTAACTGAATTAGATCTTTGAGAATGATCGTGTCAGTACCGTTCGTAGTAGCTGAATTAGATCTTGGAAATTTGGAGATTTCGTTCATTTTCTTGTACCTGTATTCTGCAATAGGTATAGCAATTTTTTATGCAATGTCATGATGCATGTGTTATGTAATGAGTCTCTCGAATTAAATGAGTAACTTTGTATGTTATGCACGAGTTTGTTATGAGGTAATGTATGCGATGTATGAATATGTTTATGATTTATGACGTATGACTATGATTTATGCTATTTGACGCATCATGATTGAGAAGATGGATCTCCATGTCATTGTAATTTTGATGTTTAATCTTATTTTGAAGATGCTCAGCTGGGGATTTATGATTTCTTCCTGGGGATGATCAGTAACTTGATGTACCCTGATTGGGAACAAAAGATATTAGTAGACTATGTTGGAGAAGAGTCAAGCATCGGAGAACCGGTAGTGTTGAAGATGTAAACTCTGTTGGGGAGCATTTGAAGATATCTTCTTAATGATTACTATGTGGGGATATGATCTTGTGAACCCAACTCCGTGGGGAGACATGGGTGTCTTGAAAGCTGCCCCCAGTATTATAGTAACTACCATTCTTGGATTTCGATTAGGACACACCACTTAGTATTGATCAAGATGTCAAACTGGACTTGCATAGATTTGCCCCTGCTAGTAGGAACTATGGAAAGATTCACCTTGCGAGAACTTTATGAGATGTGCACTATAGGCGACATGCCCCTAGTAATCATAGGCCCAAGACAATGCCCCATGTTGATTGGGAAGCAGCTGCATATCTACTTGGATGCATGCCCCTGATTGTTTTGGCACCCTTGAGAGATTCTCAGAATCTTGACTTGATTGCCCCGGATTGACTGGGCAAAACGTGCCATGTCCCTTGTATACATAGGAGACATTGCTTCTTAGAGTAATCTTGTCTGTCGGGATAACTTTCAGTCATTAGTTGTACCCTGTGCAAATTCTTTTTGTTGCTAGCATTTGAAATTATGTAGCAGAACATGTTTAATAATGAATTCATGAGATGCAATGCATACGTCTGTCTTGAGTTTTTGAAAAACATTAGAACATGTAAAAGCGTGATATTTGTAAAAACGTGGTGTTTGTAAAAATATGAAATACCAACTCAGCATTTGTGGTAAACTTTAAGGAGTCGGGATACCTTTTTGGTGACAGTATGCTTTTGAACTAACCATGCTTTAGTTAGGACTTTCGAAGGTTGTAACGTGGCTTGGTTCACGGTTTAAGAAACAAAGGATAATGGCTCAAAGATTTATTTATACCCATCCCCATCTTCGTGATGTTCTTCGATCCTATGCTCAATTAACTTTGCGTTTCATCTTTAGCAAAGCTTGAAGTGTTAACATTGATATTTGATGGTGGTTGAAGCACCAGAAGTTTATTTGGACAGTCAATCATCCTTCTTTGTAATTCTTTTTTTTTTGCTTTGGTCAAGGATTTGTAGTGACCTCTTTCTTTCTTTGATTTTTGTTATCCCTAACTTTTGCCTGAACTGCCTATTTTGTGATTACAGTCAGCGGGATGTTTCGACTTTTCTAGAAGTCTCCTTCATAGGTTTTGACTTAACAACTTCTTTCTTTTTGGTGGATATTGACTGCATGACTTACTGGTTGCGGGGACCCATCATTATTTGTATAAACAACAGCTAGTATGATTGGGTTAACTGAGCAACTACCCTGCCCCAGGTTATGATTAAAGGTTTTAAATTGTTCAAGAAAGAAAAACTCCTACACCTTAGGCTCAAAGGGGTTGACTAGGGATTAACATCCTTATATCTCCACTGTTTAGGAATTGAAACAATGCCTGTACATCGTCAGCATAGTCTGTTCAAAAGCATATTGTATGAGGTTGCGGTATCGTTTTCGTCATCCTCCCTTAAAAGGCTTACAGCTTAGCAGGAATTGAGTATCACAAAACATATGCAAAGTAAAGACATAATTTAAAGTGAGTGGTAACAAAGTAGTTTATTCAAGACAAACATATGCAATGCACTAATGATTATTATTAAGACAAATAATGTCTATCATAAGTCGAATGTTTAAACAAACAGAAAAAGAAATTGCAAATGAAAGTAATTCTAATGATCTGAAAAGTTCATCCTTCTAAACATTAATCAATCTTGTCGTGACTAGGAATGGGAGCCGTGATCGCTACAGGAGTCTTGGGATGATTGAATTCAATTTCACCAGCATCGATCATGTCTTGAATCTTGTTCCTCAATGTCCAACAATTGTCGGTGTCATGTCCAAGACTAATGGAATGATACGCACACCTTGCGTTGGGATTATAGCGAGGAGAGGAAGTGTTGGGATTCGCGGGAGGATCCTTTACAGTAATCAAGTTTGCTTTCAGCAGATATCATAACGCTTGAGCCAGTGACATATTGATCTTTGTGAATTGACGCTTAGGTGCCTCTGTCTTGCGCCCTTGTTGTGGAACTAGTGTAGAGATTAGAATTGTCCCCACAGATTGGTTGTGTTCATTACGACTTTTCCGATTGTACACAGTATCAGCCATATGAGATTCCTCAAGTAAGTTGAAGTCAATGATTTGGTCGTCGATTAAATCTTGGATCTTATTCTTCAATAGCCAGCAATCGTTAGTGTCATGTCCAATGCTGTCGGAGTGATAAGCACATCTTGCATTAGGGTTATACTGATGAGACAAAGTGTTAGGATTCCGAGGCGTATCCCTCAATGTAATTAGCCCTTTCTTCAACATCTGTTGTAATGCTTCAGCCAAAGTCATGTTGATCTTTGTGAATTGTCTTTTAGGCGCATTATGTTTACGTTGTGGTTGCAATGCTGATGTAGAGATCAGAACTTCCCCAACTTGTTGGTTGCATTTGTCTCGACCTTTCAAGTTGTGCACAGCATTAGCCTTGTAAGGCTCTTCAGTTGGATTGAAGTCAATGATTCTGTTGTCAATTAAGTCTTGGATCTTATGCTTCAATGGTCCATAATCCTCCGTGTCATGACCAGGACTATTCGAATGATAAGCACATATCGCATGATACTTATACCCAGGAGTGGGGTTGGTAGGAAATGAATATGGAGGAAATAGAGTTATCATGTTCTGATCGAGCAGTTGTTGTAGAACTTGAGACAACGGCATGTGCAACGGAGTGAATGACCTCTTAGGTTTAGATTTCCATTTATCTTGCACACCTTACTCCCTTTGTTGATCCTTCTCCTTCTCGATCAGAAGTGCCTTTAATTCTTCTTGCCCCTAGGCCAAGTGAAAGATTATTTTTCGGAACTGGTTATTCTGAGCTTGAAGATGTTTGACAGATTGTTCGAGATCCATTTTCTCGCTGAAATAAACAGCAGAAAGATGAGGCATTTTTTTTATGAAACCTGTGATGCGATGTTTATGACTGATATGATTATGCATATGCAATGTTTTTTAGGACCTTGGAATTCAAATTTGTTTAAAACCAAACAAAAAGAAACTTTATTAATAATACTTAGGGAAAAAATTGTAAATTGTTGTATTATTATCTTTTACAATAATGAAAGCATAAAACTAGAAATAAAAACTAGGAATAATAAAAACAAAGGTCTTCAAGTCTCCCATGGACGCTTCCTTTTTGAACCAATGAAGTTGTTGATGCCTTGCTCCGCCTGAAGTAGCTTTGTCAGCTCTAATCCTTTCTTTTCTTTAGCGCGAAACAGAGCTTCAAAAGTATCTCTTTCCTCCTTTAGTTGAATCCAAGATCTCTTTAATTCTTCGATGTCAGTTGGCATGTCTGGATGAGCAATAACTTGAGGAACTTTTTCCTCACAATCAGGTTCCACTATCACAGGTAGGACATATGGATAAGGCATGATGAGGCGTTGAGCACGAGTGCGCATCCATCTGAGGTAAGGTCCTAAAGGAATGGAGTTACTTTTCCCCAAGCTCTTGCTGTAAATTATGTTCACCATATCCCATGCTCGTATAAATTTCCGACGGTGATTCTGAGCATCATCTTCATAATCAAACACAACCCCTTGTATAAGCATTTGATGAGGACCATCTCTTCGAGCATAACCAAACTGACTTAAAGCTAAGCAAGGATTATAAGTAATACCCCCTCGTATGCCAAGTAAAGGCACATTAGGATATTGTCCACAACGGTCGATGATAGTAACATCCTCCTTGGATAAGGAAAGCCAACGGATATCAGAATGAGAAAGTGACATTATCCTCTTATGCCATTTCAACCCTTGGTCATTCCACATTACTGAGCGAGGAAAGTGCGAAATAAACCACTTAGATAGCAAAGGTATGCAACACATAAGAGTCCCTCGTTTCTTCATAGTACGAGTGTGAAGAGAGTGTAGGATGTCTCCAAGCAAAGTAGGAACTGGGTTGCGTGTCAGAAATATCTTTATGGCATGTACGTCTACAAACTGATCAGGATTAGGAAATAGTATTAAACCATAAATGAGTAAAGCTAATATGTCTTCGAAGGCTTGATAACTCATGGAATTCAAAAACATGCGAGCTTTTCCGAATAAAAACTTAGCGAGGAATTCTTTGACTCCACATCTGGTTTCCCAATCACCTTCAATATCAGACTTCCTAAGATGTAAAGCGGAAGCGATAACTTCCAATTTTGGAATTTCTTCCAAACCAGTGAATGGGATCTGATCTCGGATAGGGAGTCCAAGTATGTCAGAAAACTCCTCCATAGTAGGTACCATCTAATAATACGGGAAAGTAAACAATGATGCTCGGGATTGAAGAATTGAAATAGTACACTCATCATCTCTTCGTCAAAACCTGAAGTAACCAAACTGGGCAAGAGACCATGTCTTTCAGTGAATCGGGAACCTCCAGGAATCTCTAATACCAACTCTTTCAGCTCGGAAGGTATCTTCACAAAGTTAACTCAAATGGTGTTTCTAGTCTCCATGACCTACAAAACAGAACAAAGATCAATTCTTTGGTCCTCGAATGGTTAGTCATGATGTTATGATGCTTACGATGTCATGATGTCATGATGTCAAGTAGATAACTGTTTACGGTGATTTCCGGTAAACAACCGCTAGTCTTCCAAACTATAATAAATATGATTTAGTTACTCGCAGGATCGACTAGATTGATCCTAGGACATAGTCAAAAAGATTGTTATTGATGGTCATTCGAACCATATCTATGATTCATCTTGTCAATAAGAATTACTTCGAACGAAACAAACAAAATTTGCAATCACTTCGTTATACACGTGAGTATAACTTCAGCGAAAGGTAAGTCAAGATAAAATATGAGATGAAACTGTAAAAGTGCAAAAATCTTAAAGTGCAGAAATGTTAAATACTTCAAAGATAAATGACATGAAAATAATGAGTACAAAAACGTAAATGGAAAGAAGTAAACGAAATGCAATAATATTGAAAGATACTTGAAAATAAAGGGAAAATACACATGTATTAAAATGGTGGTGTCATACGTACATTTCTCAGCGAACTCTTTCACTTTAACACTTGATACTTGAGTAATATGTGAGTGATTTGTACAAAATGAACACCCTGAATCCTAACATTAGAACCCTTATTTATACTAGTTTCGACCTTAACGGTCCTACGCTAATCTAATGCCACGTTTCTCATGAGAATCCTCGGGAAGCCATCTGTCTCTGGACAGTTATGAAAACTTCTTCGAATTTCAAATCCTCCCGCCTGAATCCTCCTTCGACGTGTGGCAATATAACTTAACATTAAAATACCACGGAAATACACTAAGCATCAGTACTTAACATATTTCGTAAAATTTGTCTAAGTCTCGAAGATATACACTCCTACTAGCTTCAGCATTCACTATCTCCGCTATGACTTAAAAACTCTTCATCCTCGAAACATGGCCATCAGGAGCCATTTTACCTTCAAAGACGGTCATCCGGAACCATCCTCCTTCGAGTCTTCACCCTTCGAAGGATCATATTTGCAAAACGAAATCTTCAGCTAACAAATTGCCCCCAATAAATGCCTGTTTCGAAAAACAAGAGAAATAGGTGTTTCTTGTTGTAATAAGATTTCGTTTTTAGAGTTCCAAGATCATTGACTGACGTCATAATCATTGATGACCCTATTTCCAAAACGTCTTGTCATTTTCAAAGATGTCTACTCATAACTTACATTCCCACGTTCTGGTCTTACTTTCTGACCATTACTCCTATATACTAGGAGTAAAGCTAATAACTATTCGACCGCCGTTGGATGAAATCAACGCATGCCGCGTGTCTCTTGGTTTTTACCCAAAAGATTTGAAAGGGTTTCCGTTAGACCTTTAAATACCGAAACTTTAACCTTCACATAACTTTCACCTCTTATTTCCTTATTTCTCCACAGAAAAGAACACTCCTGATTATATTCAAAACCCATTCCAAAAAATCAAACTTACTCATGGCGTCTTCCTCAAATGTTCTTGGGTCACGTTCTTAGATCTCTTTTGTAATGCATGCACTTTTGCCTTTTAAATGACAAATATTTTGGTGTTTCTCTGTCTCTTTACTTTACCTATCATATATTTTGATTATAAAGCCATTTTGGTAATGGTTTTGACCATTTTGGCTTTCGTAGTACCTTGAATATCTACGTTTTTGCAATCTTTACTTCGTACATGCTTGGTTTATATCTCTTCATATATTTCCCGTTTACTCTTAAGATCCTACGATCTTCTGCTAATTCTTCAATTTCGTAAGCATTATTCGAAAATACCTTTAAGATTCGAAAGGGTCCTTCCCAGTGTGGGGACCATTTACCAAGTGCCTGATTCTTTCGATCTATAGGTAAAATAACTTTCCAAACTAGGTCATTATTAATAAACGTTTTACCTTTCACCTTTTTGTTGTATGCTCTGGATACTCTTTCCTTTTGTCTTTTTATCATCTCCAACGCTCGAAGTCTGTCTTCGTCCAGATCTACTAACTCATTCATCATTAACTCCCAGTATACGTTGGGAGGAATATCTGCCTGTCTTTGTATCCTTACTGACTGCAGATATATCTCGATTGGGAGTACTGCGTCATGACCAAACGTCAGTTGGAAAGGCGTTGTATTTGTAGCTTCTTTTGGAGACGTTCGACAAGCCCAAAGTGCTTGGTCCAAAGTTTTATGCCAATTCTTGGGTTTCTTCCCCACATGTTTTTTGATAAGGCCAATTATTATCTTGTTTGCTGCTTCAACTTGTCCATTTCCTTGGGCATATTAAGGTGTAGAAGTAAATAATTCGAAACCTATTTCTTTGGCGAAGTCTTGCATTTTCCGCCCAGTAAAGACCGATCCTTGATCAGTAGTTATACTTTCTGGGATTCCAAATCTGTATATAATATGTTTCTGAATAAACTCAATCACGGCCTCTTGATCCACATTCGCTAGTGGTATTGCTACGACCCATTTTGTGAAGTAGTCTATTCCTACTAATTTGTATCTTTGACCTTTAGATAACTTGGGGTGAATTTCTCCAATCAAATCTAGTGCCCATCCCCTAAAAGGCAAAGGTTTCACTATTGTACTTAACTCTTTTGCTGGGGCGTGATGGATACCTGCATGTTCTTGACATTCTTGACACCCTTTCGCAAACTCTATGCAGTCTTTTAACATGGAAGGCCAATACATTCCATAACGAAACAGAAGCCATTTCATTTTGTGTCCTGCTTGATGTGCACCACATGCTCCACTGTGTACATTCGAAAGAGCTAAATATGCTTCTGCTTCACCCAAGCATTTCAACAATACACCTTCAGGAGTTTTCTTAAACAATTCGTTTCCCATCAGGAAATATGACAGGGCTCTATACTTTACCTTCCTGTCTGTATCTATCGAAGGATGTTTTAGATAGTTTATTATTGGACTCCTCCAATCTGTATCTGCCAATGAGTCTATGTTTAGTATTTCGAACTCTTCTTTGTTGGCGTAACCTAATTGTGAATTCTCCAGATCACTTGGGGAAAGTTTTGTAGACATTGCTCTCCCTCTTACTTCAATCAATTCTTCTAACTTCTCTTTTGATACCTTGTATCCTGAAGCTAGTTGTGCCAAGTCATTTGCTTCTTGGTTGTTGGTCCTTGAGACGTGTTTTAATTCCACATATTCGAATTTCTTGAGCAACCTATTTGCTATGACAAAGTACATGATCAAATTTTCTTTGATGCATTTGTATTCCTTTGTCAGTTGTTTAATGACCAATTCAGAGTCTCCTTTAATTTCGACTCTGGTTGCCCCCAATTCTAACAAAGCTTCAAGTCCAGCGATTAATGCTTCGTATTCAACTTCATTGTTGGAGCATAAAGGGCCTTCGATTTTATACTTAAGCTTTGTTGGAATTCCATCAGGAGAAATTATTAGTATTCCAACTCCGGTTCCCTCTCTATGAGTCGAACCATCGAAATATAACTTCCAAGGCTTTAGATCCACATACTGTTGATGACTCTCAACTACTGCATGGTCGACAATGAAATCTGACACAATTTGACCTTTCATCGCCTTGAGAGGCTGAAATATCAGTGAATATTCAGTAAGGGCTAAAGCCCATTTACCAATTCGACTATGCAATATTGACTTAGATAACATATGTTTAATAACATCACAATGAGACGAAACATAAACATCAACTGGCTTTATATAATACTTAAGTTTGATACAAGAGAAATACAAGCAAAGGCAGAGTTTTTCTATCGCGGTATATCTAGTCTCTGCATCATTGAGTACTCTACTTAAGTAATAAATGGCTCTTTCGATGCCATTTTCATCTTCTTGTGCCAACATGCTGCCTATTGTTTTATCTGAAGCTGAAATGTATAGGCACATGTGTTTCTTCCCATTTTGGGGAGATAGAATTGGTGGATGAATCAAGTATTGCTTGATTTTATCAAAAGCTTCTTGATGTTCAGCACGCCATTCAAATTTTCCTTGCTTAAGCCGTAGTAGAGGTGAGAAAGCTTGCGTGCGTCCACTCAAATTAGAGATAAATCTTCTTAAGAAGTTTACCTTTCTCAATAAAGATTGCAGTTCTTTCTTCGTGGATGGAGACTTGGTTTCCATTATAGCTTTCGTCTTATTTTGGTTGATTTCTATCCCTTTCTTGTGGACTACGAAACCCAAGAAATCACCTGCCTGCACAAAGAAAGCACATTTGAGGGGATTCATCTTCAGGCCATGTTTCCTCATTCTTTCGAATGATTGGCCGAGATGATCGAGATGACTGATATCTGAGGTAGACTTTACTACAATGTCATCTATATACACTTGCATGAATGTTTCTATAAAGTCATGGAATATAGAATTCATTGATCTTTGATAGGTTGCCCCGACATTTTTTAAACCAAAAGGCATTACGACCCATTCGTAAGTACCTATTGCCCCTGGGCAACAAAATGCCATTTTGGATACATCATCTTCTGCAATAAAGATCTGATTGTATCCAGAATATCCATCCAACATGCTCAAATACTCGAAGCCTGCAGCTGCGTCTACTAGCATTTCTGCCACAGGCATGGGATATTCCTCTTTAGGAGTGGCTGCATTGAGATCACGAAAATCTATGCATACTCTTAATGAACCATTCTTTTTAATTACAGGTACTATATTAGCAATCGATTCAACATACCTTGTAGTTTGGATGAACTTGCAACGTAGAAGCCTTTTGACCTCTGCTTTAATCTTTGAATGAATATCCGGCGCGAACCTCCTGGGAGTCTGCTTTATAGGTTTCTTCCCTTCTTTTATTGGTAATTTTAGTTCGACTAAGTCTCTTCCTAGCCCAGGCATCTCATCGTAATCCCAAGCAAAACAATCTTTGTTTTCTTTTAACATTTTGATGACCGTCGCTTTTAAGGTTGGTTTTAGTTTCGCGTTGATGTACGTTATCCTCTTTTGACCTTCGTCTCCAAGATTTACTTCTTCGAGTGGATCTTGGGCTAACATCTTTATATTTGATGCCATTGGGTCCTTTTCGAATCCTAAAGGTTCTTCATCGTAAATTGCGTCTAACCTCTGACTCGATTCCTCTCCTATGATCTCTTCGACTTGAACCGGATCTCCAAGGGATTTAGAACTCGTATGTATCTCTGGATCTGTCACTTCTTTTTTGGTTAGAACTGTGTTAATCATTACATTTGATAATTCGGCTTCGAGAGCCGCCTTTCTTTTGTTCTCGGCTACGTAAGCCGAAATCTTTTCGAAGAAGGAGGACTCAGACATTATTAATGTCATCGTCCCAGCCTGTTGGCCGTATTGGTGGATAATTCTCCAATGGTGCTGTATCTGTTGGGCCATCCATGATCTCTCTGTCCCACTGGAATCCATTTGGGTGTAGAGTTAAATAGTACAGCGCATTCTTATTTGGGGTATACATCTCCTCTGCAGCATGACAAGGACCTATGTTTGCCAAGTTTCTATCGAAGTTAGTTTTATTAACTTGGTTAACTTCAGCCATATAGTAACTCTGATCCCCTTCGATATTCTCTACTATACCATCTTCTATCCAAATGGTTACCCTCTGATGCATTGTTGAAGGCACAACTGCAACTCCATGGATCCACTCTCTCCCAAACAAAAGGTTGTAGTTTGTTTTTGCTGGTATAACCATAAACATAGTTGGCCTCGTGACTGATCCCACGGTTAAATTCACCTGAACAACTCCTAGTGTTTGTCCTATCTTGCCTTCGTAGTTAGATAAAACCATGTTGTGTGGCCTTATATCAGTATCGAACATACCAATTCTTTTCAGCATGTATTGGGGCATTAGGTTCACTGCTTCCCCCCCGTCGACTAGGACTTTATTAATGCCAACATTTTCAATTTTAGCCCTTATATAGAGTGGTTTCAAGTGATTTCGCATACCTTCATCGGGCCTCTCGAAGAAAGCGTTTTGTTCTTCAACTGCACCATTATTCAGCACATAGTAACACACAGGTCTGTGTTTCGCCATTTCTTCGATATCAGCCTCTTCGCAGTCTTCAACTTCAGTTTCCTGATTAAACTCATGAGTGTTAGAACAAGAATTGTTCTGATCAATAATCTTAGTTTTGATGATAACAATGTATATGAATTTTGCTCAAGATAATGTGGTACTCTAATCCTATGCAATTTCCCTTTCAGGATATATATATAAAGAGTATGCACAAATCAGCGCTAAGAAGCTTTGACTCAGAAGGTTCAGTATGCAACTTCAGCACATGGTCTGGCAAGACATCAGAAGATGGTCAAGCAGAATCAGAACATGGTCTATTAGAAGCATCAGAAGAACTTGAGTTCAGAAGCAGAAGCACTGAAGTCATGGAATCACGCTCAGAAGCATATCAAGATCAGAAGATCAGAAGATGCTCTGCACCAAGCTGTTTGTACTCTGATGATTTTCAACGTAGTATTTATAAAGAACAAATCAGAATCAAGTACTAGATGGCAGGCTACGCTGACTGACAAAAGGAACGTTAGAAGCTATTAAAGGCAATGTCAGTAGTCACAGAAAAAGCAAAGCTCGAGGTAGTTGACAAAATAGTGAAACATTAAATGCAATGCTGTACGGAATACGCAAAGCATTAAATGCTCCCAACGGTCATCTTCTCAAACGCCTATATATATGAAGTTCTGATGAGAAGCAAGGTTACCAATTCTTAACAATTTCTGTGAATATTAACTTGCAAAAACGCTGTTCAACTCAAAGCTCAGAAACTTCATCTTCAACCTCACTACATTGCTGTTGTAATATATTAGTGAGATTAAGCTTAAACGTTAAGAGAAATATCACTGTTGTGATTATAGCTTTTCAGAAGCAATTGTAATACTCTTAGAATTGATTACATTAATTTGTAAGTAACTAGAGTGATCAAGTGTTGATCAGGATACTCTAGGAAGTCTTAGCTTGTGTCTAAGCAGTTGTAATCAGAGTGATCACGTGGTGGTCAGGATACTCTAAGAAAGTCTTAGCTTGTGTCTAAGCAGTTGTTCCTAGAGTGATCAAGTTGTGATCAGAAGACTCTAGAAGACTTAGAAGTTGTCTAAGTGGAAAACCATTGTAATCTCGTGTGATTAGTGGATTAAATCCTCAGTTGAGGTAAATCACCTTGTATAGGGTGGACTGGAGTAGTTTAGTTAACAACGAACCAGGATAAAAATACTTGTGCAAATTATTTTTATCTTACGAGTTTTTGAAACTACACTTATTCAAACCCCCCCTTTCTAAGTGTTTTTCTATCCTTCAATTGGCATCAGAGCGCCGGTTCTAAGGTGCAAGCACTTAACCGTGTTTAGAAAAGATTCAGGAAGAGAAAAACACTTCAGTAAAAGATGGCTGATGAAGTTCAAACAAATCCAACTGCATCTACATCTGGCTCTGCTGAGCAATACAATGGTAACAATGGTTATACTAGACCACCAGTATTTGATGGTGAAAATTTTGAATACTGGAAAGATAAACTGGAAAGTTATTTTCTTGGTCTAGATGCTGATCTATGGGATCTTCTGTTGGATGGTTACAAACATCCTGTTAAAGCTACTGGTGTAAGGCTCACGAGAAACGAAATGACTGATGATCAAAAGAAAGATTTCAAAAATCCTCACAAATGCAGGACTGTTTTGCTGAATGCTATCTCTCATGCTGAGTATGAGAAGATATCTAACAGGGAAATGGCCCATGACATATATGAGTCCTTGAAAATGACTCATGAAGGAAATGCTCAAGTCAAGGAGACCAAAGCTCTTGCACTAATCCAGAAGTACGAAGCCTTCAAGATGGAGGATGATGAAGACATTGAGAAGATGTTTTCAAGATTTCCAACTCTAACTGCTGGATTAAGAGTTCTGGACAAAGGCTACACCAAGGCTGATCATGTAAAGAAGATCATCAGAAGCTTGCCCAGAAGATGGGGCCCAATGGTGACTGCATTCAAGATTGCGAAGAATCTGAATGAAGTTTCTTTGGAAGAGCTGATCAGTGCCCTGAGGAGTCATGAGATTGAACTTGACGCTAATGAACCTCAGAAGAAAGGTAAGTCTATTGCTTTAAAATCTAATGTTAAAAAATGCACTAACGCTTTTCAGGCTAGAGAAGAAGATCCTGAAGAATCAGAATCTGAAGAAGAAGATGCACTGTCCATGATCTCCAAAAGGGTAAACCAACTCTGGAAGAGCAAGCAAAGGAAGTTCAGAGGCTTCAGAAGTTCAAAGAGATTTGAACGAGGAGAATATTCTGGTGACAGAAGATTTGACAAGAAGAAGGCTATGAGTGCAATGAGCCTGGACATTACAAGAACGAGTGTCCAAAACTTCAGAAGGAGAATCCCAAGAAGAAGCTTCATAAGAAGAAAGGTCTTATGGCAACATGGGATGATTCAGAATCAGAATCAGACTCTGAAGATGAGCAGGCAAATCTGGCACTAATGGCCACAATGGATGACGGATCAGAATCTACATCAAAATCAGATTCTGAAGAGGTATTTTCTGAACTATCTAGAGAAGAGTTAGTTTCCAGTTTAACAGAACTTCTGGAACTCAAGGCTCATCTTAGTATCAAATACAAAAAGCTGAAGAAGCAATTTGAATTTGAAACTAAGAAGCTGGAAGTGGAAAATTCTGAACTGAAGGAAAAAGTTTTAAATCTATCCAAAGATAGTGCATCTTCTTCTGAAACAGAAAAATCCATTCCTAGCATGAATCATATTCTGAAAGAATATGACTCGAGCTTCAGGAAGTTCTTATCTAGAAGTATTGGCAGAAGTCATCTTGCTTATATGATATATGGTGTTTCTGAAAACAGAAGGTTTGGTTTTGGCTATGAGGGTGATACCTCACATAAATTTGAACCTGTTGATGATCTGAAGATCACATACAAGCCATTGTATGATCAGTTCAAATATGGCCATGCTCATGATATTAGGCTCACTTCACATGCACAGAAGTTTAACATTGTTCACACCAAGAAGCATGTGACACATCCTAAGAAATATCATGTTGACAAACCTAAAGAATATCATGCTGTTCCTCCTGTTAAATATTTTGCTAAACCTAAGTTCAATCAGAACTTGAGTAGAACTAACAAGAAAGGAACCAAGAAATTGTGGGTACCTAAGGAGAAGATAATTTCTGTTGCAGATATCCTTGGCGGCAAAGAGGACAAAAAGCAAAATGTCATGGTACCTGGACTCTGGGTGCTCGCGACACATGACGGGAAGAAGGTCTACATTCCAAGACCTGGTGCTTAAACCAGGTGGAGAAGTCAAGTTTGGAGGAGATCAGAAGGGCAAAATCATTGGCTCTGGAACCATAAGTCTTGGTAACTCTCCTTCCATAACTAATGTACTTCTTGTAGAAGGATTAACGCATAACTTATTGTCCATAAGTCAATTAAGTGACAATGGTTATGACATAATCTTTAATCAAAAGTCTTGCAAGGCTGTAAGTCAGAAGGATGGCTCATTCCTATTTACAGGCAAAAGGAAGAACAGCATTTATAAGATTGATCTTTCTGATCTTGAGAAGCAGAAGGTGACTTGTCTTATGTCTGTTTCTGAAGAGCAATGGGTCTGGCACAGAAGATTAGGACATGCTAGCTTGAGAAAGATTTCTCAGATTAACAAACTAAATCTTGTTAGAGGACTCCCTAATCTGAAATACAAATCAGATGCTCTTTGTGAAGCATGTCAGAAGGGCAAGTTCTCCAGACCTGCATTCAAGTCTAAGAATGTTGTTTCTACCTCAAGGCCGTTAGAACTTTTGCATATTGATCTGTTTGGCCTAGTCAAAACAGCATCTGTCAGAGGGAAGAAATATGGACTAGTCATCGTTGATGATTATAGCCGCTGGACATGGGTAAGGTTCTTGAAACACAAGGATGAGTCTCATTCAGTGTTCTTTGAATTCTGCACTCAGATCCAATCTGAGAAAGAGTGTAAAATCATAAAGGTCAGAAGTGATCATGGTGGTGAATTTGAGAACAAATTCTTTGAGAAGTTCTTCAAAGAAAAGGGTATTGCCCATGATTTCTCTTGTCCTAGAACTCCACATCAAAATGGAGTTGTAGAGCGAAAGAATAGGACTCTACAAGAAATGGCCAGAACCATGATCAACGAAACCAATATGGCTAAGCACTTCTGGGCAGAAGCAATAAACACTGCATGTTATATTCAGAATAGAATCTCTATAAGACCTATTCTAAATAAGACTCCTTATGAATTGTGGAAGAACAGAAAGCCCAACATTTCATATTTTCATCCTTTTGGATGTATTTGTTTTATTCTGAACACTAAAGATCATCTTGGTAAGTTTGATTCTAAGGCACAAAAGTGTTTCCTTCTTGGATATTCTGAACGCTCTAAAGGCTACAGAGTATACAATACTGAAACATTGATTGTAGAAGAATAAATCAATATCAGGTTTGATGATAAGCTTGGTCTTGAAAAGCCAAAGCAGTTTGAGAATTTTGCAGATTTTGATATTGATATATCAGAAGAAGTAGAACCAAGAAGCAAAGCTGCAGAAGCTGATAGTCTCAGAAGCAATGGATCAGAAGATCAAGTTGCTGCATCTTTAGAGAATCTCAGGATTTCTGAAGAGCCAACTATCAGAAGATCATCTAGACTCACATCTGCTCACTCAGAAGATGTCATTATTGGAAAGAAAGATGATCCTATCAGAACAAGATCTTTTCTAAAGAATGACAATCAGAAGTAGTGATCTGAATTAAAAGGCGTAAAGTTTTTTTTAAAAATATAGTTGTCATCTATTTCCAGATGGTAACACGTGTCTACCCTATTTGGACAAACATGCGTGCAGTTGAGGAGGCGCCTTTCCTAGGTAACTTTTCTATCACTTCATTTGTCATAATTTCTCTCTCCTCTTGTCACGTAACATTAAATGCCATTCATCATTTCCTTTATTTTTTATTTTATATTCTTCAAACGTTTCAGTTTTCCCTCTTTCATTTTCCTCTTTGCGTTCCGTTTTTCAACGTTCACCATCTTTCTCTGTCTTTCTGCATTTTTGCATAAACCCTAGTTTACTCATCTTCAACCTAGCATTCATCATGAACCTATCTTCAAGTAACTCTCGGTCTGAAGAAATGTCTTCATCTCAACTGGTTCTCAACAAGTTTGACTTTGTTCCTCTGAAAACTTGCTCTTTGTCTCCATCGGAAATGGAAGTATTGTGTGAGTCCCCTGTGGACTTTATTGACTTGGCTGCATATGATTTCAAGCCAGAAGCTAGGTTTATGGCTCAAGGATGGGCTAACTATTTGGGTAGATTGGTTGGACCAATCTTTCCCGCTCTTGTGAAAGATTTCTGGGTGCACGCAACCGTCACTCCAACCGCCATTCTCTCTTTCGTGCTAGGGCATGAATTTGTGGTCACTGAAGCTCTGATCAGAAAACTGTACAATCTTGATGATGAAGAAGGTGAAACTGGTCCTCCTGCTGGAAGGGTTGATTGGAACAAAGTTGAGAAACTTATCTCAACCGTCACTGGTATTAACTCCAACATGACTGGCACGTTGAGACCTCTATTTCAGGTGTGGGCTGAGATCATCATGGGTTCTCTTCACCATAGAAAGAAGTCTCTCTCCTCCACTTTCATCAATCCAGATCAGAAGTATACTCTCTATTGTATTGGAAAGAGCATTAAACTTAATATTTCCAACATACTCTTTGAAAACCTGAAGCTGGCTATTGAAGAATCTAGGGATGAGTATCGGGAGCAGTATCCTCTTCTTCCGAAGAATATTATTCCTTTCGGCAGAATGATCTCAGATATTCTGATTGAAAGTGATTTGCTGGAATCTCTTAAGACTTGTGGAACTCATTCTTTCTTCAGAATTGATCAAGGCAATGTCTTCTCTGGCTTTGATCTTTTAAGAATGAAACTTGTGAAGGAAATAATTTTTGTTCCAACTGTTCTCTCAGATATCCCTATCAGAAGAGTCCCTGTTCAAGGCTTCTCAACCATGTTTCATGCTGAACTGGTTAAAACTGTTAAGCACTATCTGGAAGATTCTGTGAAGACGCAAGCTTCTGTTGATCCTGCATGGATCCGTGGAAGAGTGCTTCCCTCTCAAACTGAACTTCAGAAGAAGGATCAGAAGAAGAGAGAGAAGAAACTGAAAAGAAAAGCAGCAGAAGATGCTGCGAAAGAAGCTAAAAAGAAGAAGGTCACCTTTGACCTTCTTAAGGTGGATCCTTCCAGAGCTAAGAAGACAGGTATTTACTCCAGGCAGGAATACATCCCAACCCCCTCAGAATCTCCCTCATTCATTCTGCTGTCTCCTTCTGAAACATCAACTCCCATCACACCCCCACAAATTAACCTGCAACCACCTTCACCCCCTATAATTCTGAACCCTACTCCCTCAACTACTATGCTTCCCACAAATATTCCATCCTCATCACACCAAACTATAGATATTCCATCCTCATCTTCTAACCCTCTTCCTTCTGACCCTTGTCTCTCATATCCCATACCTACCAGGACCCCCAATCCATACTCCTGTCTTTACCCTGATTACAACTTCACCTTTCGCCCTCCTGCACCTGCTACTCCTGTCTTTCTTGAGCTCTTACACTATCGTGTGAACCGTTGGTTAGAGCTTCTGGAAACTGCCTATCGCCATAATCTGGATGAGCGTTCTCTTTGCAACCTCTAGAGAGCTCTTAGACAGAGTTTCCAAGTTGAAGCTATGAATGTGCAGAGAAGATTCACTGCTGAAGCACGTGGTGCTCCTGGACTCTTGTTAGAATTTGATGATGGAAGATATCGTCATGTCATCAGAAACAGAAGAATTCTTGAGGAAAGGATGCCTGAAGATGAGTTAACTAGGAATCCCTGCAGAACTTTTGTGGTCTGGCGACCAAAGTTCATGGTTCTGACTGGTGACTTTCAGGGGCTGTTCAATTGGTTCAGAATGAACCCTTCTGAAAGTGCTCCTGATATGGACTTTCCAGTAGTGGTCTATCCTGCAGCTGTTGCTGGTCCTCCCTCTCCAACAAATCTTGCAACCATTCTTCAAGTCCTGGAAGATGGAAATTATGAGTTCCCAGAACCAGAATATGCTGAAGCTTTTTCTGAGTCTGACTCAGATGTAGAGATGGAAGATGCTGAAGAGATTGACTGTTCTCGTTCAGAAGATCATCCTGCTGAGAATATGGTGGTACATTCTGATGATCTCCCTAAAGAGACTACCATGGAAGCAGCAGTGGAGAATGCTATGCCAGTCAACAGAAGTCTGGAAGTTTCTTCTTCTGGTGAACCCTCCTATCTGGTGCGGACTTTGGAGGCCATGCAGAAGAATCAAAATGACCTGGCTTCTCGTCTGGATAGGCAAGATGAGACCAATGCAGAGTTCAGAGCCTTCATGGCAAGGCAGACTGAGAGCAACAATGGGATTCATGAGACACTAGACAAGATTTTGTCAATGCTAGGGTCTTAGTCTGTGTGTCTTAGTTGTTTTCTGTTTGTTCGTTGCATCTGCATTCTGCATAACTCTTGTACTTCTACTTTTTATCAATGACTATTTGTTTCTCTCTCCATTTGTCCTGTGGTTACATCGGAATCTTTTACATTCTTTTTGATGTTATTACAAGAAGGGGGAGAAATAGTGATAAATGATTTGATTTATATTAGCAGTTGCCGGGAAAAAAAGCCCCCACATTACTAACAGAAGCTGCAAGCTTCATATGTTTCTAAGTTGTGTTGTTGCAGAAATTGAAGATTCAAGATCAATAAGCAACAAGATGAATCAAGTTCTTGGATTCTTGAAGCAAGCTTAGTGCTATGAAGCTTCAGAATCAGAAGCAAGAAGGAAGAATGTTCAGATATTCTGATGATAGAATATGTTCTGATACATTCTATATGGCTTATATGGCTCTGATACATATTATGTGTTCTGAAACATATTTTATGTTCTGATTCATTCATGTTGACTTTTGTCGTTTAGTTTTGTTTTGTAACATTTCAGGATGTAGAGATGCTCTAATGATGCTCTGGTACATTCAACAATGTTCTGATACAATCTAGCATGAAGTGATGTAAGAAGAAATTCAAGCTCTGAAGCTGTCCGCTGGAAGCAAAAATCAGAAGCTGTGAATGTTCTGAGAATCAAAGAAATTCAAGTTCTGAAGCTGTCCGATGGAAGCAGGAATCAGAAGCTGTGAATGTTCTGAGGATCTAAAGAAATTCAAGTTCTGAAGCTGTCCTATGGAAGCAGAAATCAGAAGCAGTGAATGTTCTGAAGTTCAAGCATATGTGAACGTCTCTACTGAAATACTCAGGGAAGTCTTTTATTTATAAAATTCTTCTAGTATTATTTTCAGGGGGAGATTATTAATCTCAGGGGGAGACACATTCACATTATGATTATATGCTTATGCTATAACTGTGTAATTGTCTTTTGCCGTCTGTTATTCTGATTAAACTCATGAGTGTTAGAACAAGAATTGTTCTGATCAATAATCTTAGTTTTGATGATAACAATGTATATGAATTTTGCTCAAGATAATGTGGTACTCTAATCCTATGCAATTTCCCTTTCAGGAAATATATATAAAGAGTATGCACAAATCAGCGCTAAGAAGCTTTGACTCAGAAGGTTCAGTATGCAACTTCAGCACATGGTCTGGCAAGACATCAGAAGATGGTCAAGCAGAATCAGAACATGGTCTATTAGAAGCATCAGAAGAACTTGAGTTCAGAAGCAGAAGCACTAAAGTCATGGAATCACGCTCAGAAGCATATCAAGATCAGAAGATCAGAAGATGCTCTGCACCAAGCTGTTTGTACTCTGATGATTTTCAACGTAGTATTTATAAAGAACAAATCAGAATCAAGTACTAGATGGCAGGCTACGCTGACTGACAAAAGGAACGTTAGAAGCTATTAAAGGCAATGTCAGTAGTCACAGAAAAAGCAAAGCTCGAGGTAGTTGACAAAATAGTGAAACATTAAATGCAATGCTGTACGGAATACGCAAAGCATTAAATGCTCCCAACGGTCATCTTCTCAAACGCCTATATATATGAAGTTCTGATGAGAAGCAAGGTTACCAATTCTTAACAATTTCTGTGAATATTAACTTGCAAAAACGCTGTTCAACTCAAAGCTCAGAAACTTCATCTTCAACCTCACTACATTGCTGTTGTAATATATTAGTGAGATTAAGCTTAAACGTTAAGAGAAATATCACTGTTGTGATTATAGCTTTTCAGAAGCAATTGTAATACTCTTAGAATTGATTACATTAATTTGTAAGTAACTAGAGTGATCAAGTGTTGATCAGGATACTCTAGGAAGTCTTAGCTTGTGTCTAAGCAGTTGTAATTAGAGTGATCACGTGGTGGTCAGGATACTCTAAGAAAGTCTTAGCTTGTGTCTAAGCAGTTGTTCCTAGAGTGATCAAGTTGTGATCAGAAGACTCTAGAAGACTTAGAAGTTGTCTAAGTGGAAAACCATTGTAATCTGGTGTGATTAGTGGATTAAATCCTCAGTTGAGGTAAATCACCTTGTATAGGGTGGACTGGAGTAGTTTAGTTAACAACGAACCAGGATAAAAATACTTGGGCAAATTATTTTTATCTTACGAGTTTTTGAAACTACACTTATTCAAACCCCCCCTTTCTAAGTGTTTTTCTATCCTTCAATGAGGGAGCACAAACACAATGTTGCAGTTGTGGTTTATAGATGACACCCCATCAGAATCGAAATCATTTGTCATTCTATCTTCTTCTTTCCAAGAACTGGAATGCATCTTTTCTTCTTCATCCAAGATCTTTTCAGCTTCGAATAGTCTGCGTTCCACCGGAGCTTTGCTTGACTTTGCCCCCTGATGTGGGACTTGGTTGCTACTAGACTCTCCAGCTTCTCTTGGCTTATATTCCCTTTGAGCTTTTTTCATTCTCTGGTGCCTTCTCCACTGGGATCGGGACATAGGATTTTTTCCTTTGTAATTCTCCAATCGATACATCTCTCGATTTGGTTTTTGGAATTGCTTCCTATATGCCATTGCAGTCCTTCCTCCTTGGTCCCAACTTCGCCATTTGTTGGTTCTTGCACCAGCTTGCATCCATCTGTCCCTGGGTACATCCGCAGGAACTTTGAATGTTACCCTTCGAGCTCTAGGATGTGGGCTATCGGGTCTTTTCGTTGGGGTCCATATGTCAAAACCGTATAGGTTAGGACGCAATCCCTGAGTTTCTCGACCCATGTAGCAGTACACACGTTCGAATGATCGTGCCAGCATTTCATCATAGACTGCCCCACATCTGGGACAAAGTGCAACTTCAGTGTTTTCCCTGTGACATCTGATCAAAAATCCCACTAAGCTTTCCTCCATATTTGGGTACACTTATAGCAGAGGGTCTGGTTCTCTCCTAGGGTGTTCCTATCTTTCGCGTCGAGCCCTTTCGAAGTTAGCTTCGACCCTTCGATTCAGCATGATCGAACATCTTGGAAACATCCATTGTTTTCCGCCATTCCTTTCATGGCAATTCCAGAGGTAGTCCTTGAGGCTTTCTCCTCTTGGAGGAATTTCAATTCCCCCCTTTTGCCTTGTCAACCATGTCTCCAATTCGCCAAATTCAGACACTGGACATCTGGCACTGACCATGTTAACAACTGTAGGAGGAACTTCAGAGATCTGGATTTTTTGGAGCTTCACCCTGAGGTCTTCAATGGCCTTGCTGTTCTCTCCCCTCGAACCCTCAGTTATCTCTGTCTTGGAAGATTCTTCAACATCAGTATTGAAGATTGCATCATCATTTAGGCTTTCAGTAGCTTGCTCTCCATTGAACACCGTTTTAGTTTCCATAACTTCGACTTCAAATGCCTCTACCATGTTGATATCCAATGGCTCACAGAGGCTAGCGTCAGCAATGTTCAGAGGATTTGTGTCGACCCTCATGTGGCTCTTGGTCTTGTCAGCAAATTTCAACCTCCCATATTTGATAGCATTTTGAATTAGATCCCTGAAAAGAAAACAGTGTGAGGTTTTATGGCCCAAAAAACCATGATATTTACAAAAACCTCCCTTCTTCCGTTGTTCTAACGGAGGAATTTTGGAATTTGGAGGCAGTATCATTTGGCCATCTTTTACTAGTAAATCAAATATTTCATCACACTTGGTGACGTCGAATGTGTAAGTTTTCTTAGGGAATCTATCGTTCTTATCGCTTTCTACTGGGTTTTTTTCCATTTGTAGGGTTGAGTAGTTTGCAGGTATAAGGTGGCGCTTCCTTCATTTCAGCCAAATCTATTTCGACTTCTTCAGGGTTGTATGAGTCGTTAAAAGACTCATCATCAGCGTCCTCCGCTTCGACGTACGCTACCCTTTCCTTTTTATAGTTTTTATTTGCCTTAGCCTTTTCTGCCTTCAAGCGTTCGACTTGTCGAACCCGATCTGCCAACTGGGCCATATCCCTAAGGTATTGAGTATCTAGTTTCTTCCTAATTGAATAATCTAGACCACCCGCAGCCATTTCGACTAGTTCATGCCCTGGGACTATTGTGAAACACCTTGATTTCAACAGTCGGAACCTATTTAAGTAATCATCAATTGGTTCTGTAAACTTCCTCTTAATGCTGGCCAATTCTTTCAGACTTATCTTGGTTTGACCCATGTAGAATTGTTCATGGAACAACCTTTCTAAGTGTGCCCAAGCATCCATCGAATTTGGTGGCAAATTAGTGAACCAAATGAAAGCATTCTTTGTTAGCGAACTAGGGAAATATTTGATCCTTAAATCCTCATTCCCTGCTAAGTCTCCTGCCTCTGTCAAGTATCGGGCGATATGTTCCACAGTTGACTTGCTAGTTTCGCCTGAAAACTTTGTGAACTTGGGTACTTTAGTGCCTCTAGGCAACTCTGTTTGCATGATATAATCTGATATGGGGGATGTATAATTTGGACGTCGAAGTCCAGTACTAAGGCCGTTATTGGCCATAACCCTTTCTATCATGGCAGTTAGGTTATTTTCTGTAGCCAGATTTTCTCTTCTGACTCTCTGGACGATTTCATCTGGATGTTCGTTCCTACCCACAATCCTTAATCTGGGTCGATCTTCTTCCATTTCCTGTCGAACGAGGACAGTTCTTTGATTCGAAGCCTCTAAGTTTATTACTTGAGTCCCTTCGATCGTTTCTGTTCTCTGTGGGGCACCTACATTCTTAGTGGCTGTCCTAGACAGGGGAACCACATCTTGTATATGTTCCAAAATGGGCCTCTCTTCTTGATTCAAAGTCTGCTTGTCTTTTCGTCTAGGTGGTGGAACTCCCATGAAATCTGCCATTCGATTCATTTGAGATGATATCTTTTGGAAAATCTCCATGTTTTCCCGATTCGTACTAGTAATATTTGTTGCTATTGGATTCAAAATTGAAGCCAATTCTTTGGCCAAGACCCCTAACATATCATGGTTGCTTGCATCCATTTCTTGCCGGAATGCTGCTTGATTATTTGTGGTAAAATTGGGTATTTGGGCAGAAAAGCCAGTATTGTGTGCACTTCGACCCATTGAACCAACATTTGGCGAAAACGTCGCATTGTTAGTTGTAGCATATGGGTATGGCATTCCGTATGGGTAATTTGTACCTTCGTTTGGGAATCGGTTGTGCACTGTTCGTTAACTTACCGTTCCTAAGGTTCATACAAGGTCCTGATATTGTCTAGACAAAAATAAAACAATTGATTAAAAACAATCTGCTTGACACAATCCCACTGGGCGTGCCAATTTGTTTACGGTGATTTCCGGTAAACAACCGCTAGTCTTCCAAACTATAATAAATATGATTTGGTTACTCGCAGGATCGACTAGATTGATCCTAGGACATAGTCAAAAAGATTGTTATTGATGGTCATTCGAACCATATCTATGATTCATCTTGTTAATAAGAATTACTTCGAACGAAACAAACAAAATTAGCAATCACTTTGTTATACACGTGAGTATAACTTCAGCGAAAGGTAAGTCAAGATAAAATATGAGATGAAACTGTAAAAGTGCAAAAATCTTAAAGTGCAGAAATGTTAAATACTTCAAAGATAAATGACATGAAAATAATGAGTACAAAAACGTAAATGGCAAGAAGTAAACGAAATGCAATAATATTGAAAGATACTTGAAGATAAAGGGAAAATACCCATGTATTAAAATGGTGGTGTCATACGTACATTTCTCAGCGAACTCTTTCTCTTTAACACTTGATACTTGAGTAATATGTGAGTGATTTGTACAAAATGAACACCCTGAATCCTAACATTAGAACCCTTATTTATACTAGTTTCGACCTTAACGGTCCTACGCTAATCTAATGCCACGTTTCTCATGAGAATCCTCGGGAAGCCATCTGTCTCTAGACAGTTATGAAAACTTCTTCGAATTTCAAATCCTCCTGCCTGAATCCTCCTTCGACGCGTGGCAATATAACTTAACATTAAAATACCACGGAAATACACTAAGCATCAGTACTTAACATATTTCGTAAAATTTGTCTAAGTCTCGAAGATATACACTCCTACTAGCTTCAGCATTCACTATCTCCGTTATGACTTAAAAACTCTTCATCCTCGAAACATGGCCATCAGGAGCCATTTTACCTTCAAAGACGGTCATCCGGAACCATCCTCCTTCGAGTCTTCACCCTTCGAAGGATCATATTTGCAAAACAAAATCTTCATCTAACAATAACAAACACAAACAAATCACACAATTTTGCCTTAAGGTTAGGCTTGCATGTGGTCCAGAGGTGCATACCCTCCCCCTGAAGTTTAGTGGGTTCAAACCTGTCCTATATAAAGATCGGGTTCTAAGGAGCTCATATCATTGACCTTTCTCGAAGGCGCTTATCTCAGTTCGGCAATCGAATCGCCAACCGAAAAGGTCCTGAAAGTCCAATCCATATGAGTGTAGCTTCGAGTATCAACCAACTTCGGTCGGAACCAAAGCCAGCCATCTCGCTACTTTCTAATAGGCCAAAGTCGAGTTTGACTAAGGTTCTAAGGGCAAATTAGTGCTTAATGACACCACGCGGCAGCCAAGCATTTCCTTAGGTCGGATCCCAAGGAACACCAGGACAAACCAATCTGTCACACTAACGATGGCCATCAGATCAACCACATCAGTATACGCTGTGCAATCTCCTTGATCTCATGCCATTTACCTAAGGTACTCAGATCCGGGTTAGGATCTTTCACACTGCAAAATAACCAAAACAGCCCTGCAAAAATAAAGCAAACAAAGCAAACAATAGAAAACATTTAAGTGATTCCTAAACTTTTAAGGTAACCCCTCTTTTTAATCATAAGTCCCCAGCAGAGTCGCCAGTTCTGTAATACGGTGAATTGACTTTTTATCGAAATGTGCGGATAGCAAGAGTCGCCACCGACTTTTATTTTATCCAAATAAATAGAAAGGCTAAAAGAACAGGAAAAACCTTTTAAATAAAAAACTGAGTTCGGGGGGGTAATTATGCAAAGGGAAGGTATAAGGCACCCTTTGCATCCATGGTTTTCCATGGGCTCTTAATTGCTTTGCTCTTTTTCGAAAAGAAAAGTAGAAGAAGTGAATACGGACTTTAGCTCGTAAATGAGCGTAGCCATTTTGAAGGTTTATGAGAAAGAATATGAAAAACGTTTTAGCTAGAGCAAGGCAATTAGGGGCAATTACCTTAATAATGTAGAAAATAGTTCTTTTAGCCTTTTAAGGTGAAAGGGTCTATCCATGCCATAAGAGGGCAGGAAGCCTTTCATTTGGAGGTTGAAGGGTCGTCGCAATATCGTTCGCCATAAGACTATCCCATGCCATAGAGAGGCAGGTAGTCTAAGGGAAGGATCAGAATAGCCTTTCGTAGGCAACCAAAGGATACCTCAGCCATTCGTAGGAAACTTCCGAGGGTCGAGGTCATATTGGTGTATCGAAGGCAGCATCATTAGGGTCTCATGATCTTTGTATTTATCGAGGCACCATGGCTGAGGTATCCTCGTATTCGAGGGACATGGCTATTTTGCAAAAACACAAGGCAACAAAGGCAACAGGCAACAGGCCATAAGAGGGGTTACCAAAAAGTGTGTGTGGGTGCAACAATCACGTGATTAATTCGAATATTTATCTTGTAAGAATTAAGTGATTCTACTTTCAATTTCAAAGTTATCACTCCCTAGGATTACTAACCACACAAACATATAAATAGTATAATCAAAGCAATATGGGGAAGGGGAAAAAGAAACCAGCGGGGGGAGAGGGAAGATGAAACCAGCGGGTTTGACATAAGTAATAATTAAAATCAGAAAAAATAAAAGAGACTAGAGTTTAGGGTTACCGACTATTGAGCTTTGACAATTGGCAAACCCTGAAAATTGGAAAAGGGAGAAATAAATAGAAAATAGGGGTGAGTGCATTATCGGTTCCAATGCAGGTATGGTTAACCCTAATCAACAAAAAATAACAATGAAAGAAAAAGGGTAAAAGAAACTTAGCTTCGATTGATGAAGGTTGATAGTCGGAGGTTGCCTTGAGCATTGACTCTGACCATCTGAGAATTGACAGAAGATAATAGGACGTAAGTGTAGAAGGATTCCATTGACATCGGGAATCAAACCCTAATTAAAATAAAAGGTAAAAGAAAATTTAAATAAGAAAGAGATCGGGACTGAGCTTATGGCTTGACGTGGCGCGTAATTGGAAGGTACCTGAAAATAAACCCTGAAAAGAATACAGACAAATATCTTTAGTGTAGGGTTAATTCTCGTAAATATTAAATTGAGTGAAAATTGAATTGAATAACAATCGGACTTAATTAATTATTGGTCTTCAACCTAATTAATTAAGTTGGAGAAAATAAAATCAGGCAAAACAGCGTTTTATGAATTTTTTTTTTTGAATTAAGATAAAGCATATATGAATTATTGAAAATATATAAATATAATACCTAATAATAAATAATAAAAAAAATAAAAAGAGATATATAATATTAAGAGAATAAAATTTATTATATAATTAAAAATAAGTAAATAAAATAAATATAATTAATATAACAAATAAATAAAAAGTCATAAATAAATAGTTGTAAGAAAAAACAATAATATAATAAAAATAATTGATATAGGTAATATAAAATAATTATAAATGATAAATATAATATATATAAAAAGAG
The DNA here is from genome assembly GCF_029867415.1 of Vicia villosa. NCBI lineage: Eukaryota > Viridiplantae > Streptophyta > Magnoliopsida > Fabales > Fabaceae > Vicia > Vicia villosa. Next base: position 43,756,993 of record NC_081183.1, on the reverse strand, counting down.
TAAAAGCTTTTTTTTTATTAAGGGAAAATATAAAAAGAAATTAAAGTAAATATAAATATATAAATGAAACAAGTATTGAATTTTTGTAATTAAAAGCAAAAAAAATTAGGAACTTAGCGTAATTATTTGGTGTGGTAAGGGCCTGAAGGTTTACGCTGCGCCTACGCCTTGTGGAGCGATGGATCTGGGGAGTGCTTGATCCAATGGTGAGTACGCTGAGGGAGCATCGTATCAGCGTACGTCTTAACGCATTGAATCTCAGAGCTGGAAAATCCTTCAGCGCGCCTTTTTGGTTTGAAACAGACCAATCACGGGGCGACACGAGGTCATCCCCAACTTCCATTCGTCGTTTTAGGTTAGGACTTTTACCTACGGACGTTTCGTCCGTCGCTACTGGACCTGCAAATAACGCATACGCCCTAGCATGGAAATAAATCTTTCGCGAGGCCATGAACGTGATCGTCCAGACCTCACGAGTCCAACCATGGCATCAATTGGTCTTAATTTTACGTGTGGAAGAAATCCCTAATCTGAAACCCTAGCATTCAACAATGGTAACTCGCAATATACACACGCAAACAATCAATTAATTGCCTAGAAACATTCAAAGCATGATATCAAACAATATTATGTGATTAAAATAAGCTTATGCATCGTAAAATAGAGTGATTGGAAAAATTCAAAGAGGTGCAAACCGTGGTGATTAGGTGTTGATTCTGAGAGGTTCAGGCTTCAACAACGGTCCAAATAGCTTCAAGATGTGTCAATGAACGTGACTGAATCTTTCAGAGGCCTTGAATTGCTCTGAAATCTGAAATTGGATTTTGGAAATTCTTCAATCTTTAGGACTCGGATTAGGGTTCTAATAGCCAGCAGAATCGTCCCCTAATGCTTTGTGTTAGTCCAGTACTTATAGGGGTATGATTAGGTCAATATAAACTGAATAAAATCCCTGTAAATCTTTGATTGGAAATTTGGCAAAATTTTGATTGAAAATATTACTAATTATGGCCAAGATTTGATCCAATTATTCCAATTCCTCTTGGCACGAATTTTTGATGATTATAGGGCTTTATTTGATTGATACTTGGCTTAGAATCAAAGCACAATCATATTTTTCATTAATTTGTAATTTTATATAATTAAATTATGATTTAAATGAGTAAAAATCATAAAATGATCAATAAAAATATTACAAACTTTGAAAGACATATTTTTAGTTCGTTCACGGGCTTGAGGTGAAGATTGGATTAATAGAACATAGGCCCATTTGGAAAACTTTGGATTTTGGGACCTTTTCTTTTCACATTTTTCCCTTGAAATTGCTCAACTTTGACAAGGCCTATCTCCCTCAATTTTTGAGGTATGGAAGTGTTCTAGGACTTTTTAGAAACCTTAGAGAGTGATCTAACCAGTATCTTTGGTCTCATATCAAAATGATTTTCCATGCTCCTTATATGTCCTTTTGAAAAAAGTGACCTTTTGTTGACTTTTGAAAAGGACCTATAATGTTTTTGTCCATATCTCTCAAATGAAGCATTTTTAGACTTGGCATGTGAGAGACAAAGTTGTAGAGAATCAAATTTCCTTCAAATTGAGCTTTGGATGGAAAATTTATGATGTTCCATGTAAGAGTTATGGCTGGTCGAAGTTCAGTTGACTTCCTCCTACACAAACCCTAATTTAGAAACTTTTTGAACTGTTGATTTTTTTATCTTTCCTTGATGAACCATGATCAATTCTTGATCAAATGGTGAATGATACTTCAATGGAAGGATGTTGACAAAAAACCAGGAGTTTTGACTGTACTTTGACCACAGTTGACTTTTAGGTCGATCTAATCGACTGTTGACCTTCTGAACAATTGAGTGGCCAATCCTTTGAGCTGGGACTTAAGACTTGTCATAGAGATAATTTGAGACATCATAGACCATATGGAATACCTTGGAGCTATTGATTCCTTGATTTTCCTTCAAAACCCTAGTTCTCTAATCTTTGCTTAGGAGAGTGTATCTTGGAGCTTTGTATCTTGATTTGAGTTTGAACAAGAGAAATGGTATGGGCAAATTTTGGGGTATGACAATGATACACTATATGGCAGTGTATAATTGGCTGACTAGAATTATCAAAAGAATTGAATTTTGGATGCACAATTTTATTTGGAGCGGCTTCTGATAATGGTATTTTGAGTCTCAAGCTCGCCCGCAACTTCCTTAATCCTCCTACGAATTCAGCTTCTTGGAAAAGTTTCCAATGGATTCCATGTATTCCTCCCTCTCAATCTATGATAGTGTGGAGGCTAATCAACAATAAAATTCACACGGATGAGATTCTGTCACGGCGTGGGTTTCTTTTTCATTCGATATGCAGTTTTTGCCACGCGCAATAGGAAACAACTCAACATTTATATTCCGAATTCTCTTATGTTAGTAATGTATGCCAGTGACTCAATGATGTTACTGATTCACAACACCTTTTTCGCTCTGTTAGGGACTGTTTTGAGGCTATTAAGGGTTGTTTGTCTCCGCGGGCTGGTGTTATTTTTACGGCATGTATGGTTAATGTTTTCCTGTCGGTATGGAAGGCACAAAATTTGTGTAAATTTGAAGACAAAATCTTTCATTGGAAAAACTGCATTACTCACATTTGTGCTTTTGCAAAGATTGTTGGAAACAACACTAAAAAATCTTCCAACTCCTCCATGAGTAACTTCTCTTTCTTAAAAAAATTTGATATAAATATCAATCCTTTGCATTTTATCCGTTTTATGGATGTCTTATGGTCGCCTCCGCAAGTGGGATGGATAAAAGACAATATTGATGGGTTAGCTACGGGTTCCCCTTTGATAAGCTCTTGTGGAGGTATTTTTAGAGATCACAAAGGTGATCATCTTTGTAGCTTCTGTAATTTCTTAGGAAATGGTACACGCTTACTATTGATTTCAAGATCACCCACATTCATAGGGAAGCCAATTTTTGTGCTAATTTCTTGGCTAGTTTAGGCGCGTGTGTATGAGATACAGAAATTCGTGAGATTGAACTTAAGAAAAATCCCTCAATTAAATTTTAAGTTAATTACTTTCCAAAATTTTGCACTCATCAAGACTAGTATCGAACAATGTAGGTTTCGACTACGCGAGGTGCATGTTTTATATTAGTAAGGTGCGATGGGATAAATGTAATATCCAACTGCTAAATTTTTGGGTTTGACTTAACTAAACTAATTATAATAGGTTATATATGTTTAGAAGCAATAGTTGAGAATAATCCATATGATGGAATAAAATAAGGAGTTATTCACTCAACTAACAAAATTTGAGAGTTGTATTAGATACAATTGGAAAGAGTTCCTAACTAAATAACTGAGTTTTGTGTTATCCGCCTATGCAGACTTAAAACAAAGTGAAATATGGATCTCGACCCGCTAAAAAATCTTCCAACGGGATTTTCCGAATCAAATGTTGAGGGTCGTTTGGTTTAAGTAAAATAAGTGGGAGCATTTTAATAAAAGTACTTATTAAAATGATTTCGATACAATCTATTTTACACGTTTTGTATTTAGAATTTATTTGCATTTTATTTTACTGTGAAATATCCTTAAGAAGGATGTAAGAATCAGAAAAGAGTTTCTGAGGTGGTACATAAATTGAGAATTATTCCCAAGCACGAGAAAAATTGTATGTTCTCAAGCAGCCAATCTTAACAACCGAATATAACTAGACTCGAAGAACGATACATATGAGAAGGATAAAATTGAATGTCTAGATACAACATATATCATAATTGTAATTGTTACGGAGAATGATATAATCCTTAACCTTTAGGATTTTATTTTAAAATACAAGATATGAGAAATGTAAAACTTTCCAAAGTATTTTCTATACAAGTTAGGAATCCAAATTAATCTAAAATAGTTTTTGTAACACCCCATATTTTCTATTTATTAATTTAATTGGAATTTAAATTAATTACTTGGATTATTGGTATTTTAATTGGACTTGAGTTAGAAATTGTGGAATATAAGCTATTGGGCCATGTGTTGTGCTTAGTGAAAGAGTGGTGCTAAATGGTTAGGCCTTTTACTAAGTTACATTTTATTTTATTTTTCATAAAACATGAAATTGGAAAATAGAAGAGAAAGATAGAAAGAGGAGAAGGGAAGTAGACATGTGAAAGAGGAGAATGAGAGGAAGTGAACTTTCAAGAACTCCGATCAAAGATTAAGGAGTAGCAGTTTTTACGCTTCAGTGAGGATGACTCGTAGAGTAAGCCGTTTAGAGTCAATTGTGTCGGGTGTCATGCTCTGGTCTTGTAACACTGGGGGATCTCTCGTTTATTTTAGAGTTGTTTGATAACTCTTAATTTTATTTTGTTGAATAATTTTGTTGGGTTTTGATGTGATAACCTGTTGGAGATGATGAATTATGGTTTTAATATATTACTCAACTTAAGATTTGATTTCCGCTGTGTTAAAATGATTTGTGAAAGTGAACTATTGGGTTTCCTCGTGATAAGCATGACATGCATGGTTTTGGATTTTATATGACGAGTTGTGACATCCTTGATACATGTTTACTCTGAAATTATTATTCCGTGGGATTTAGAAGGGTGTTATAGTTTTGAGATTTAAAAATTTTGATTTTCTTATAGATCAAAGAGTTGGTCACAAATTTATTTGAGATTGTCTTGGATAGGTTGATTAGATTCATTATGAATGAATTTCAAAATTATCTACCACATCTTGTTGAAAAGAAAATAAAGTAGTTTTTGAATGCTAATTATATGAATTATAAAAGGAGCGAGATTCATTTATATTTTGGAAGAAAAACATGGTTATAAAGGAAGATAGTGATTTCATGTGTGGAAAGAAGAGAACTGTTAATGATTATCAAAAGAGTCAAAGTAGAAGAAAGAAGTAAGACTTTTTCTTCATATGATTTTTTATAAAAAATCAAATTATCCACTTCTACATACTAGGCATGTGATACTAGATGTCGATCTCACATTTATATGAATGTGATAAGTCTTTTAAGAAGTAGGACATTGATTATAATTTGAGTCAGCTTATGTCTAGAATGGACCAATATGTTTCATTGACTATAAGCGCTTGTGAGTAAAATTAAATTAGAGATTAGAATGAAACCAAATAATTGTTATTAAGTTTCATTTAGTAAGGAAACATTAATTGTAAGTCTTGTATTGACAAGCTGGGAGTGCATGTTTTGATCATGGACAAGTTTTGTTATGATTATCTAAAACATTGGTTTCATTACTAAATCAAGTTCTGGATTTGTATTCTAAAATCTTGATAAGCACATCTATAATAAATGTGGGATGGATCAAAAACTATTTGAACCTTATATGTTTGACACGAGTTATAATTCTTTTGACAAGTGTTGATTCTCTAAATTATGTGATTGACATTTATGTTTGGCTAAAATAAAATAGCAACAATATGCAATAGGATGTATAAAACTTGCAAATATAAACAGGTACAAACCAAGTAAAATAGCAAGATGTTCTATGGAATGTTAAGACATGTCCTGTGACAACATGTCTTATGAGATGTCATATGCTGAAAACTCATGACATTGCGCCTGCTGACTTGGAATATGAAGATTCAATTTGTACTCAACAGATACAGAATATTCTATGGAATATTATGCAATCCTATGTGGCGCAGGTTTAATGGTCAAGAGAATCAAGTCAGAATAATGAAGATTATGCAATTTCTAATTATGGAGATAATTTAGGAAACTTATGATTGAAGATCTTTATTTTAGCAGAAGTTTTCTGATGATTTGTAACAGCAAACAAGGCTGTGATTAAAGGCCCAAGTCCAGTTGGAATAGGTTATAAATAGGAAGCTTTGTAACCTAGTTTAGTAAGCAAGCTGAGTATTGAAACAATGTAAACATTAGGGTTTGTCAAGGCAGATCACCTAAGCTGTGGGATGGCTGCCTTGTTCTTCTCAAAACCTATAGGTAAGAGAAATATTTTTCTCACTCTAAACCTGTAGGTAAGAGTTGAGTGATATGTGTCTCTTGATCGAAGTTGGTAAGCAAGATCAAGATGTGTTTGAAGTGTGTGTTTACTTTGTTCTTATTGTCATCTGTTTGTTATCACTGGTTGTGATTGAAGGTAATTGAGGGGGGCTAATACCTAGGTGAGTATTAGGTAGAAATATAGCACGGGTAGTATTAAGTGATTAGATCACAAACTGGTTGTTTGGTGAGGGTCTATGAATTGAATCTATTTAGTGGACTTGTCCCTGGCTTGGTAGCCCCTAGAGTAGGATTGTGGATCCGAACTGGGTAAACAATTCATGGTGTTATTTATTTTCTGCACTAGTTTATTGATCTGATATAAGATGTCATAACATCGGATATGACATCAGGGAATTCTTTCAAAGCTTGTGCCTTCAGCAAACCAACCCAAATCAAAACCTGTTTATGATCATTGTGCTATCATTATGTTTAAATGGTTCCAGTATCCTTATGATCTTCCATCATGGTAGTGTTAAACCAAAATTGAAGATTATACTATCCTATTATTGCAATTTTTATAACAGACCTGATGTCTCAACATCATCTATGACATCATGGTTCTGTCATACCAGAATTTCAATAAGAGTTCAAGAATGAAGTAAAAAGAAATAACTCGAATGGGTATTAAGAACATATGAATTTTTCATTGTATATACCTATACAAAGTATATAATGACCATTTAGATTGTATCATGTTTGACATTGTTCGATATAATATAGTTCGATTGTATCTCTGTGACTCTTTATTATAAATTGTTTTCCATGCAATTGTTTCTATCCATAACCAATTCCATTTAAAGTAGTCGTAGAGACACCATATATTATATGGAGGTAAGAGTACCTAGTTTTATCTATGATCATATGGGTTTTAAGGTTTATTAAGTAAACTTGACCACAATCTAGATGAAGATGTATTTATGGATGTATCCCAATGAAATAAGGGACATATTTTCTAAAACACGTTAGAGAACAAAGTTGTTTTGTCACTAGAACTGGAATCTTCCATTAGAGATAATATGTATCTAAAGGAACCAGTGGAAGTGATGTAGAATTTGAATAAATTCAAGAGCCATAAAATTAAGATCTTTATGAGAATGGAACATAAACCAATTTAACAAAGGAGTTGTTGTTGGATAATTGGTTTGTGTGGCACAAGATATTAGAAAAGTATATAAGTTGTTTAAATCCAATTATGGACTAGAGAAAACTTCTTGGAACTGAATCCTTTTATTGATGAAGTTTTTAAAAAAAAACTTGGATTAATAAATGTCGTGTTTAGATCTTGTGCACAAAATAAGGTTAGTGGGAGTATTTGCATTAATCTAGTATAATATGTAGGCGAGAAACTGATCATCAAAATTCCCTACAACATCAATGTAGGACATTGTTAAGGAAATGGTTTTGATAAAATGCTTAGGCGAGATTTCCTAAAAAGGATAGGAATCAGAATCTATAGAGATAGATGATTGATGAATCTTAACCCTAGCACAAGTACATATTCTGAAGAGGTGTTGAGACACATAATATGCATAAATCTCACATTAAGATTATTGCATGTGTTGCATGATGTTTTGTCTAATGGATAATGTCTTACCTCGTTGGATGAGAAAAATGACACGATGATATGTACTACATTAGATGCACCATATGCTATAAGCATAAACAATAAGTACTAAAATGATTGAAGTTTTCACACTGGATCACTATCAAGAAGGTCTATGGATATGTTAAAAGGACCTGATGTTCTTTTTCTTCAGAGTAGATGAGACTGATCATTATAAAGGATGTGCAATGATGTTATTGCCAAATTTATGAACTATATATATATATATATATATATATCACAGTATAAATAAAATGTTAGACAACTGTATGAGTTGAAAACAGGTTTCAAACAGATGTTGTTTCTAGCACAAAGGTCAGATATATGATTTGGATCTCCTAGCTAATTCTTGGGAAGAAAATTATGTTTCTTGTATTGCAGATCCCAATAATCTCATTCACGATGATAAAGGGTTAATCTTCCAAGTTCAGATAACTAGATCTCACTAGAGATCCATATATATATATATATATATATATATATATATATATATATATATATATATATATATATATATAATATTGACACTTCAGTTTATTTCGATAGAAGATCGAAAGTTAAAATTGGAAGAGGTGTATATTACCAATATTGGAAAGAGTTCCTTATACCCTAAATAAACTATCGGGCATAGATGATGCTTGACGTACACAATGGGCAAATAGATGTTAAATTATTGTCTGATTGACTTTAGTTCTAGTGGGAGATTGTTGGAGTAAGCCCTAATAGCCAATAAATACTAGCTTAATATGCTTATGTATCATGACCTTGATATATATTGTTTGTTAATATATATACTTATTAGGCATTGTATTTATTACGTTATTTTTATATGACATAATAAAGTCCTTAGAATAATTAGTCTATTAATGACCTATTAAGTGTGACTAAATCGTGAGACCTCATTAAACATAAGAACATTATTATTAAAATATTCGTAGTTAAGCTTTACTGTCAAATAGGATAACAGTAATGCATAGAGACTATTATATGAGTAGACTGATGACCGTATCTCACGGGTCACGGATATGAGATATCAAGTATTCACATAGGCATAAATATTAGGATTAATATTTATATTGGATTGACCAACCATGAGAATACTATATAGTTTGTTATGTACTTTAGATGTGGACCCTAGATGTGGAGTCGAGTACTTTATTGTCAATCAAACATTCTCCGTAACAGGATGACCATAAAGATGGTTGATGGGTAATTTACGAATCATGCTGAGGGACATGAGTGACCTATATGGGATTTTTCCCTCCTACATATACGAGAGTAATATCTGTTGGCCCCTTAATATCAGATATTGGGCTTATTTGTTGTTTTAAGTATACTCGGGGATCAAGGAATAAAATATTGGACTATACAAGGGTGACAGATTCTATGCCTTGTGTTCAATATAGATATAAGAGCAAAAGGGTTATTGTACACATAATCATTATCCTATAGATGTTATGTCAGATCACACGACATTCTCGTCACTTGGGTAGCAGTGATGTGTTGCTAGATACTGCTCTCTATTTATATTATTAAATAGGTGATTTAATATTATTTCCAACGTTACGAGAACCTACAGGGTCACACACATAGAGTACTTATAATAGAATGGATAATTAAACACTATTTAATTTAATTACGTGTTAATAGTATTTAAATTATTTAATACATTAGCACATATATAATTTATTTGATTAAATATGGTTTAATAAAATAAATGAGGATTGAAATTAGTTAAATTAAATATGATTTGGTTTAAATTTATTTTATTTAATTAAAAGAGTTTGATTAAATATAAATAATATTTATTTAATTAAATAGTTTAATTAATTTAGATTGGGTTTATTTTTGGAAAAGCCAAAAATAAGAGCATTGGGGTTTTAGAAGCTCTCTATAAATAGAGGAGCTCTTTCCCCTAACAAAAGCTAATTGTCAATTTTCCTAGAGTAAAAACGGCTTGCACCGCCTTCCACTTTGCACTCGCATGGACTAGGTAGAGACACCGGTATCTTTATTCGTTTGTGATTAAAAGATAAATCGTGCTTCAAGAGGTAATTCTTGAATCCTTATTGTGTTTTATTTGTTATTAATGATTTAATCAAGATCCGTTCATCGGGATTGTTTCGCTAAGAGGATATTTTTTTAAAAAATCCCTCTTAAATCCCAATAGGAGGAGATGTTATTGGTAAACCTTCTAGGAAAATTATTGCTCGGAGTCTTCCATAATACATAATTCCTAAATTACCCTTGAAAACTATCAAAGTGGATAGTTTCTAAGGACTTAAAAATATCTCCAAGATTAGGAGAAACATTTTAGCCTGTAGCAAGGATCTCGACAAGAAGATAACCTGTAAAATGACGTTTTAATCTGCTATGAACACTAACATCCTTAAATATTAGGACTTAAGACATTTTCCAAAGTATAATGTTAGGAAATTATGTTGAACATTATATTCCTTTTGATTCCAAAACAATACGGGAATAATAACCTCCTTTAGCATAATACTTAGCCCTTATTAAAGATTAGGACCAGCTCGTTGCTGATCAAAAGGAAAAAAGTTATGTCTAAATAGCAAACATTTTCTATTCATATTATCATACTCGGCCAATTATTTTATCCCTAAATTCACCATAATCAAAAATTTTCATCTTTGAATCAATAGGTGATACAAACTCCAAATAATGAATTCCTTGAGCTATGGATAACAAATTCTTGACTTGGAAGTCATTTGATCCAGTGGAGGCCGGCCTTTTAGAATGAATCTCACTTTTGGAGTGCCAGTCTGTTTAGATGATGTTCCAACATTTGATTGGACATTAGTCCCTTTCTCCATGATTGAACCATTGACTTTGGTTCTGGAGCATGCATCCATTCAGCATAAACAGAGTACATCCTTATGGTATCTTTGAAGGAGTTGATGAAGATCTTTGATTTTTGTTAGATATGGATCAACTAGGTGATTTTTTTATAGAAAAATCCTTCACATCTTTAAGGGCATGTCTTTGTTTGGCAAGTCTTTCCCTTTGTATTGACCTCATTGGTCAAGATAGGAAGGTCTAAAACTTTGTCAACAGTCTGACGCTACCAATTTTGGTATGACATCGGGGCTTCATCTTGCTTTGATCATTAAGCATGTAGATGAGCAGGTGGGGCTTGAGGAACCACACAAATAATAATAATTTTTTGAACTTAGCTCTCTAGTCAGTCTTTATTCACCTTATTAGTGACCAGAAAATCTTCCTTGATGAATCTTGTCTTCATACCTTAGTCACACAGTTGGCTTATATACATCACACTAGTCATTATCTCTTTTAGCAAGAAGAACTATAACAAGAATAGAAAAACTTGTTCCATCCATTTTTTCAATTGTCTCCACTTTTGGCATTCTTGCCAAATAGACACGGAAGATGGAGTAATACATAGAGTTCACGACTATTTTACTCCAAACATGTGTCTGAAACAGCCAGTGTCAAAGAAGATATACTAGTCTTCTTTTGTAAAACAAACTCTAGGGGAAATATCTTCCTTGAATTTTATCCCTTGCATGGTCAACCTTTTAGATAGACATACATCTTAAGAGTAAAGTGGAATGTTATGCTCATATTTTCCCATATAAGTGACATTTCCAATTCAAGTCCCTGTTAATAGCTTGAGAATTCATAAATTTGGAATGATGTTGAGACAAAGTAATTAGAGACCTGATCTGAATTTTTCTCTCTCTTATCTTTTCATCTTTCACCTTCTTCTCTCTTCTAATCCACTTTCTTTTTTTCTAATATCTACCAGAAGCTTTCATCTCATTTACTGTAACTTTCTCTATTCTTTCAGTCATAATTTTCTTTCACGTTTTTTGTTTCTTAATTTGGTTTCATCCCTTATTCCACTTTATTTTTGGTTTATTGTGATTTAAATATAACTTTGTAATAAAGAATAATATAATTATTTAACAAAAATGGATATAAAAATAGGATACAAATTTACAAAAATATTGTTGTGAGTTTAAAATTTATGATTTCTTGTTGTTTATGAACATTTATAAATTCTTAAACATCAAATTATGAAATTGGTTAATTGTACGGAAATAGTCCTTAATATATTTCAAATACTGGTTAATAATTTCCTGACATAAAAAACGCGAAGGAAATTTCAAGTATTACAAAATTGGTTAATTCCATCTGAAACGTTAGCTAATACATCTCACAAGTTGGTTAATTAAATTTCAAACATTAAAAATTAAAGTAAATTAAAATGAAAATAAAATTAGTTAATTATATGTAAAATATTGGTTAATACATTTTAGGAGTTGGTTAAAGAATTCTCAAACATTAAAAATATAATATAAATTACATGTAAAAAAATGATTAATTTTATATAAAATGTTGGTTAACACTTTTCAAAAATTGGTTAATCCATGTTGAGATATAAAGTACTTAAGTAAATTACAATTAAAACAAAATTGATTAATTATGTGTAAAAAATTATTACAAATTAAAATATGATTAATGTAATTATCTAAGTAATTTACTCATAAATAATTTAGTTGAATTTATTTTATGTTACTAGAGTTTAGTTTTAACTTTCTTAAGAAAAGAAGAGTAGAGAGAATTTGGAATTCTTTGGAATTATGATGGTGGACGAGAGAGACAGTTTTTTAAGAAAGTTAATCAATATGAAAAAAAATTAAAATGACAAAAATATCCCTTTAAAAATAAATAGGTTGTATTTTTTTTTTTACTAAAAACTAATATCCGTTCATTTCAATTGATAGAGTATATTGTTGCAATACAAATTAAAAATCATCAAAAAGAAAAACCATAAATCTGCAAACAAACTCAAAAAAAAATTTAAATAACCATGTTTTAAAAAAAATACAAAAAAACCATGTTTTGAGATTATTTACCAAAGTGTCTAGGTTTGAGATACCGGATAGGTGAATGCGCCAATTGAAAAGGCGTAATAGTGTTAATATTAGGTGTATGCGCCATTTCATTTGGCTTGCCCTAATTGGACAAGCATTTGCGCCAAATAAAATGGCGCATTAGGCTAGGATTTTTTTGTTTATGCCATTCCAAATGGCGCATTAGGTTTAGGGTATTTTTTATTTAATTTTTATTTAATTTTTATATTAACATTAAGAAACACATGTTTTGACAGCCGGTAGTAGAAATAGAAATAAAGGGTCTATATAAAATACCGGAAATAACAAATTTTATTAATGTTAGGGTTTGGGTACAACGAAAACAACTGATTATGGAAAACCTAACAAAAACCCTAATGTCTTCCATCGCCAAGATAACCATTTGTTCCGCACGAAGGTCTTGTTATCACACGTCGAGCGCGGTCGTTGACGTTGCAGTGAACCCTAGGACCAACCCTACCAGCCCTACCCCTTCGTGGTTCTTGTTGGGATTGTGTAGCTGGGACTGTAAGTGTGTTGTTCCGGTGGTCGCTGTCAATGAATTCATCAACGCCACCATAATTTCCCAGAAACCGACAATCGTAAAGTCAGTTACCCAATCCCTCAAAAGTATTAAATGGTGGTGGGGGAGTAGGTTGGGATACAACTTCTGAAAAGTAACACTCAACAACACTTGTACTACCTTGATAAAGCCCAAATTGATTGGACGGTGTTGCAAACCCAAAGGGTGTACCGTAAACCCTAAACCTTAAACCATAAACCTTAAACCCTAAATTCACAACATCTATGTTAATAGCATAAAACTGCAAATTACATATGCCAAAAAAATAACTATGGCTATATTGAAATATCCGAAATATTCATGTCTCTGGATCTGTAGCGTTAATGACATCAAAGTCGTAGATTGGATCCGCATTAGATCGAAAATCATCTTTCAAACTAAAACAAATGAACACCGCACAAAGACGGATAAACAAAAAATACTGCACAAAAACAGGAAATCAAAACAAACAACGATGTATTAAAAAGACGAAATCATAAAAAAAAACTAAATATATGTGAGAATTACTTATTTAATTAATAGAAAAACAAGAACGATTTGGAAGGGTGGTTTTGGATCAAAATCAATCCTAAATTACCTCTCTCAAAGAGATAAAAAATTGAAAAGAAAAAAAATGACGACAACTCTTAAAGAAGTGTTGAAAAATATTATGGTGTTATAGTATTTTGCGTCAACAAATATCTTGTATTTAAAAATAATAGTATACATTGTACTATTAAAAAAAACTAGTGTGTATACCCGTACGAGGCACGGGATAAAATTTCTTATTCAAAAAAATCACCTTATAATTATTCACGGTTTACAAATGAAGTTATGATAACATAAAAATAAGTGGATAAGTTATTAGAAGTATATATAAAATAATAATTTAACTATTTAATAAGTAATGATTATATAATCTCTTTTGTAAAGAAAGATTTGATTGTATTATTGGAAATGATTGAAACATTTATAAAAATAAAACATTAGTCTTCATGATGATGACTGTTCAGCTGAGGCTACTTCAGGTACACATTGACCAGAAGGTGTGTCTAACCAGAAGGTGTGTCTGACTAGAAGCTGTGTCTATGAACAACTTTGATATTAACTCATTCACTATGATATAATCTACATTATCTAAATCATAATAATTATATTGATTCAAGGTTACTTTTATCAAACATTTGAGACAGCTCACCAATAATGATACATAGGTATTAACTTGAAAAGGATGAAAATATGATCCATATATTACAAAATTTTTTTAACCGATATTCTTTCATACAAAGGAAAAAATTACAAAAGGTATAATCACCATAAGTATATTGTTGAGTACACTCTTTTAATTTTTCTAAATTCACAAATTTTGATACAAATGAGTCCATAGCATTAGTAAAATTCTCTTCTACACTCTCTGAAAGAATTTCTTGTCATCTGCATACATGTCTAAAAATAAGTCCAAAAATATTATATTCTATTAAATTAATAAAAATATTGATTAAAAAGAGATGTTACGATTTATATATTTAAATCAAAATAATTATAATTAAATATTTTTAAAAATATATTAAAATAAATTCTATATAATTAATTAAAATAATTAAGATATAAATATAAATTTGAGAATAACTAAAAGTCAGTAATTCCCCTTTATGTGTGTTTATTATATTGAGAATTCAAATTTTGAATAAAAATCAATTTTTAGAATTAAAAAAAAAAATCATAACAATTTAGTTATAGCAAAGTTTCTTTTATTAGTAACTTTAAAAATAGTAAGGAGTGTAATATTTTGACACTTAGCAAATTTGCTATAAACTCTTTTGTTTAATTATTATTTATGATGTGAAAATATCATTTTGGATATCATTAAATCAAACATTAATTATTGGTCCAATGAAACATCTTCCATACTTTTTTTTTGTTTGGAAATTATTAAGAGTTACTTAAAATATACATGGTATTTATCTCCTAATAAAATACATATTAAATATCTCTATTTACATACTTTAATGAAATTGAGGTACATGACTAATTTGCTATAAGTTGGCAGACATATTTTGTTTCAATCAAATATATTTTGTAAGTTACAATTTATCAAGAAAAAGTTATACTACTTAAAAAAAAAATATTTTTGGTTAAAGATTTTTAAATAATGTATAATGGAATTGGGGCAAACACTAATTGAAAAATATTATTTTATAATTAGCGACTAGTTTTCAATTAAGACATAAAAAAGCATAGCAAATATGGTACAAGGACGTAGTTAGAAATTTTGAGTAATAGAGGCAATATTACATATAAATTTATGATATTTTTATCTTCAAATCAAGAAAATAAATTAAGTGTTTGAAATAATTTATTAATTAAAATATTATACTTAATATTTAAAAAAAAAATAAAACATTTGCAAAATTTAGGTGAAAAAACTATACATGACTTTATTAGATAGATAATGGTTTTGCATTATTACACTCCTATATGCCATTTGAAACACATAGTAGTTCTAACTTCTAAAGAGAAATGAAAATTAAGTGGGTAACAAACGTGAAATTATATGAAAAATTAATTTGGGACAAGAAAAAAAAAACTACTAAAATCACTAATAACACTTCTTTCGGTATTTGAAAAAGTAAAAAATAAAAGGACTAATGTATTTCTGTATTTCAAAAAGTAAATTAAGTGGGGGACACATGTGAAATTACTTATTGCACAAAATTAAATACTTAATGAGCAAAGAATTTGTGAGTCCACATCATTCTTGAGTAAGCCTACATGCTTTTTAAAGATTTAATAAAATATACTACTTATTGGAGAGTAAATATATGACATAAATAAAATCTGTCATCACATGATGCAGTAGTTCATGTAAAGTATAATTTTTACAATATTCTTTACCGCTCGAAAACTAAGCAAATACAATTAACAAGTTGTCATCACATTCGAAACGTAAACGCAGAAGATACGCCAAAACTCGAAATTATATTACGAAGCCAAAATGCAAACGCAAGAGATGAATTTGAAAGTACTAATAATATCTTCTTTTGTTTCTTTTTCACCATTTTCTTTTCATCACCTTCTCTATTATATAAACATTTCTCTTCTCCTCTACTTCCATTATTCTAAACTATTATTCTCCTATTTAACTCCCCCCTCTCTATCACTTTCATCTCATAATACATTCTATTATGTTCCAAATATGATATTTCCTAGTCTGTTTTTATTCATTTTCATCTTTTTAATATTTCTTTCTTCTACTTGTTGAAGTGACAAAATAACGAGGTTATCTACTCAACCAAGAGTAAAATTCAACCAACATGTAGGTTACATCACCATTGATGTAAACCACTGAAGGAAACTCTTTTACTACTTTGTGGAGGCAGAACCTCAGGATGAGTTTTGTGGCGGGATGATTTTTTTCATCCACAAAGTAGTAGAAGAGTTTTCTACCGTGATTTACATCAATGGTGATGTAACCTGCATGCTGGTTGAATTTTACTCTAGACTAAGTAGGCAACCTTGTTATTTTGTCACTTCCATAAATAGAAGAAAAAATTATGAAAAAGATAAAAATGAATACAAACAGGCTAGGGAGAGCCATATTTGGAACAAAATATAATGTATTATGAGATAGAAGTGGTAGAGAGGAGGAGAGTTAGACTGAGTATAATAATTTAGAATAATGGAAGTACAGGAGAGGAGGGTGTTTATATAGTAGAGAAGGTGAGAAGAAAATATGGTGAAAGAGAAACAAGATGTTATTAGTACTTTCAAATTAATCTCTTGCGTTTGCATTACAGCTCTGACCAAATGCTTTTTAACCTGGCTTTTGATTGCGACTTCGAATTTTGTTTCTAGGATGAGTTGTGCAAGCTGAGTTTTAAAGTGACCTGAAGACAGTCAAACAAAGAATCATTATTTAACAAAATCTAAAAAGAAAATAAAAAATCATTAAACACAAATATTACCTGCATAGCTCTTTCATGCAATGAAGAACTCATTTGTCTTGAACTCTAGGAATTTGTTGAATCAATGCCGAAGGAAAACAAGTTGATCGCTGAAAATCACAAGAGTTAGTAATGACAAATTTTATAGCATAGATAAAATAATATAAAAATTTCTAAAGTAAAAGTGTATTACCTGTCATTTCATGAGTAATAAGCAAATGTCAGAAGTCAGAACTGTTGGTGGAGTAAGAAAAACCAACTCCAGCGGAAGAATCAAGATAAAGCATGTTTGCCACTGTAATAATAATATTTTGGCTTAAATGCACTTTTCGTCCCTGTAAGTTAGCGAGTTTTTGATTTTCGTCCCTGTAAGTTATTTTTTTTGGTTTTAGTCCCTATATTTCACTTTCGCGTTCGTTTTAGTCCCTAAAATCAAAATCCGCAGGAAATTTCACAGGAAAATCCGCAGGTAACTTGCAGATTTTCCTGCGAATTTTGGCTTTAGGGACTAAACCTCAAGCAAAAAGTAAGATATAGGGACTAAAACCAAAAAAAATAACTTACAGGGACGAAAATCAAAAACTCGCTAACTTACAGGGACGAAAATCAAAAATTCGCTAACTTACAGGGACCAAAAGTGCATTTAAGCCTAATATTTTACGATAACTTTATTAGAGATTTTATTAATACTAATAAAATGATATTGCATAAATAAGTTTATTAATAATAAAGTGTTAGATTTTACACAACATGTAACATAAAATAAATTCAATTACATTATTTATGAACAAATTACTTAGATAATTACATTAATCATATTTTAATTTATACAAATTTATTTTTTACACACAATTAACCAATTTTGGTTTAATTGTAGTTTACTTAACTATTTTATATCTCAAAATTGATTAACCAATTTTTCAAAAGTGTTAACCATTGTTTTATATACCGTTAACTATTTTTATTTCACATGTAATTTTCTTTACATTTTAATTTACTTCTATTTTTAATGTCTAAAAATTAATTAACCAACTTCCGAGATGTATTAGCCAACGTTTCAGATAAAATTCCCCAATTTTGTAACACTTGAAATTTCCTTCATATTTTGATGTGAGAAAATTATTAACCAATAATTAAAATATATTAACAACAATTTTCATACAATTAACTAGTTCCATATTTTGGTGTTTAAGAATTTATAAATGTTTATAAACAACAAAAAATCATAAATTTTAAATTCACAACAATATTTTTCTAAATTGTAAATTCTTTTAAAATGTAATTTGTATCCTATATTTCTACTCATTTCTCATAAATATTAAATAATTATATTATTCTTTATTACAAAGTTAAATCCAAATCACAATAAACCAGAAATAAAGTGGAATAAAGGGTGAAAAAAATTAAGAAACAAAAAACATGAAAGAAAAATATGATTGAAAGAATGGAGAAAGTTACAGTAGAAGAGATGAGAGCTTCCACAGATGTTGAAAGAAAAGAAAATGGATTAGAAAAGAGAAAGAAGGTGAAAGATAAAAAGATAAGAAAGAGAAAATCTCAAGTCGGGTCACTTGTTACTCTTTTTTTCTATGCAAAATTAAATACTATAAAAAAATCATTGTTACTTTTTTTCTATACAAAATTAAATAATATTAAACTCATGTACTCCATTTATGAATTAGTAGTATACAGTGTAGTAGGTGTTACTATTCCTGTTTTTTTAGATTTTTTTCTAAATGCTGGTAAATTGGCATTCTATAAATTATCTTTTAGTTTTCTTATTTTTATTTAGTTAATATTTAAATAGCAAAACAAAGATCATGGTACAGAACCTTTCACCCCTTGCCAAAATATAATTTTGATCTCTCTATTTTTACTTGCTAACATTTTTTTTCTTTTTTAAAAGTTTTTAGTTTTAGCTTCTATCTTATGTTTTAGAACTAAGAATTAATTACGTGATAAATATAAATATATTTTGACATGAAAAACAAACAATTAATTTAGATTTGATGTAAAGTTTAATATTAATTTAGTTAAATTATAATATGACAGTCAATTTAGAATAAAAAGTACTTTTATTCACTCTCTTCTGATCCAGTCATCAGTATCACTAATTTTTTTATGTTGTAGTTTGAAAATAATATTTATTTTGTTTCTCTATTGTTTTTTCTCTCTCCAAGCTATTTATTTTTTATTCTCTTTTTGTTTTCAGTTAAAGTCATTTAATTGAATAAATTTTAAGTGAACTATCTTTGATTTAAAAAATATAAATAAAAATCAGTATTTATACTGCTCCTAAATTTTATAGAAAACGGTTTTTAAGAATTGTTGGATGTTATAAATCTAATCCATAGAAAACCAAAAGTTTAAAAGATTGAAAATTAAAATTGAAGTAAAAATCACCTTTAATCCATTTCAGCTCTGACGAAATGCTTTTTGACCTTACTTTTGATTGTGGGTTTGAAAGACTCATACTGACCAAATACTCTAATAGTAGAGCACTTAAGTCCTACAGTCATAAAATTAAAAAAAAAAAATTACTTAATAAGACAAAAATGGACCAAAGAGTTTTAATATAGTATCTGAAAAAAAGTAAGACAAGAATTCTCTTAATCTCACATGGAATATGTACAATTATCAGTAGCTTTGAAGGCAACGGATCGACAAAAACAACACAAGCAACATGAAAATGGTTGAGAGAAAAACAAAGTACCAGTAGATTTGAAGGCAACGGATCCAGATCACGACTTGGTAATGGTGGTGCGGATCGGTCAAACTCATAGTTGCATAAATGAGAGAACAAGAATATTGTTGTCACGGTTGTTGGTTGTTGTTGAGTTTGTGTTAGTGTTGAAATGAGAAGTAGATCCAGTTTTGTTAACGGATCGGATATGGTGAATTAGGGAGGTTGTTTTAGTGGTTATCCAGTGGAAGTAGGTTGTGTTTTTGGCCAGAGAGAAAGTGGAAGAAGGTGATACCTACGTGAAGGAAAAGTGAAAGAGAAATGTTATTGGATGAAAGTAAGTGAGAGCATCTGGAATAAACAAAGCTTGTTCTCTCCCACATTATCAATTAATGCACATATATATACTCCAATTATGACTAATAAAATAAATGAAAGAAAAAAAAAACCAAAATGTATTCATGATGTAAATGTAGGTGAAAATTAAGAAAATCTAAATAATTAAAAAAAACTATTTATTTTGATAAAAAAATAAAAGAAAAAACAAATAAATGTAATGATACTACTATCTTGTCCAAATAATTCAAATAAAGTTTGAAACTTTATTGAAAATGTTTCGTAGTTCGGTCACATGGCATGCAGGAGATTGTACTAATGTTTATTCACTATATGAGTCAATGCTGTATTTGACTAGCTTTTCTTTTTAAGTTTGTTTCTCATGCATCTCGAGATTTTTTCAATTTATTTATTCAAATATTAAACCGCTAGAAAATTAACAATCACGTAGAATAAAATTTTATTTTAAAAACCTATTTACATTAATGAAACTAAATATAATGTTTTAGGTAAGTTTTGAGAGAAACTCTCTCAAATCTTTTGTACAACATCTTATATTTAATTTCTTAATTTATAATATATATTTTAAAGTTTTTTAATTAATATAAACGAAATTTATTAAATATAAATTTTAACATTAAAACTTATAATCAAATGAATAAATAAGATCACTACAAGACTACAAGAAAAACTCAGTTTTGCCAGGTGAAAATCACCGCGCAAATTCCAATACCACCCTGCAACTCAACAGTTGTGAGGTGTGCAAAATACCCCACAAAAACGTTAGTCGCAACTTTTTGCAAGGTAATGCACACCCGCAACTTTGCCAGGTGTTTTTCACCCCGCAACGTTGCTAGGTATAAAACACCCCGCAAACATGCTTTCCAAGAGCTACAACCAATTTCCTTCCATGTGATAGAGGTGAGTCAGAGCAGGTTACACAATGGATTCTGCAAGGTATGTTTCACCCCGCAACTTTGCTAGGTGTAAAGCACCCCGCAAATTATCTTTTCATAAAGTACTATCCACTTCGTTACGTGTGCCACAGTTGTTCAGGCGCAGAGTTTGCAGTATGTTAGGATACTTGCGGGAAGAGTTTCACCTAGCAGTATTTTAATATTTGAAATTTGCTAGGTGAATTTCACCTGGCAAATATTTTGACAATACCTTGTTAAATGCACAACGCAAACAGTAACGTATATAATAAAAAAAAAGATATTTATATTATTCTAAATATTAAAATTAATATTTAGAATAATATAAATATAATAAATAATTTAAATTCAATTTTTTTTTAAAATACTAAATTTATAATTAATTCTAAATATTTAAATTCAGATTTAATATAAAGAAATTCATAATTAATAATTAATGTAAAGAAATTCATAATTAATAATTAATGTAAAGAAATTCATGATTAATCCAAAATATTTAAATGCAAAATAATATTCACTTAGGATCCGAGTTGTTTGCGTTATTTTCATTTTCTTCATCATTCTCGTCTACCACTCTTTGGTTACCAACCGCTCCAAATCCACCACCACCATATTGTTGTTGAAATATTTGTTGCATTTGTTGTTGTATTTGTTGTTGCACTTGTTGTTGAATTTGTTGTTGTGTAAGCATTATTTGCTCTTGTGAAAGTCTCAATGCTTCCTCCAACTCAGTTTGTTTTTTTCTCAATGTTTCATTTTCACGTGCTGCTTCACTCTGAGCTAGTTGCCTAATTGTTTCAGTTATTTCAGGGGTTAATGTCGGAGGACGTGAAGATCCTTCCCCGTCTGCAATTCTCCTAAATAAAGAACATCTATCCCCTTTTTTGTAGTTGCCAGCTAAAGGTCCAGTAGCATAAATTTTTCCATTTCTATTCTTTCCCTTACTTGCTTTCAACCACAAAAATTGATCAATAGCTGGATCGATAGGATGTCGGCCATGTGGACCACCTAACTCAGGATGTTTAGCTAAAAACTCCACCTTCAACCTTTGGTACTCCGCCTACACATGTAAATAAATAAATTAAATGAATACGTAAAAAATATAGAAAAGAAAACTAAATGTGAGGTTTCAAACTTGGCTATAACCACCAAGCAACAAATGTCATTCCATAGAAAAGAAAACTAAATATAAACATTAACATGAAGTCCTGTGAAGAAAACTAAATGAAAATTAAATGAAACTTTTATAGAAGTCCTGTGAAGTTAGTCTCCCTATGAACAACAAAAACAAAATGCAGGGTTCTTATTTGGACTCATCTTATATTTTAAGAATCAATGCAGAGTCCAAATGTATATCTACTTCCAACAAATAAACAAATGAAACTTCTAATTTATCTTATTATATCAAAATTGCACATAAGTTAGAAGGACAATTTAAAATGCTAAAAAAATAGCACTATACAACAGAAGATAGATCAATGTATAATATATGGTTTTGGATGAACTGAGTTGAAGGTATCAATTTTTCAAACGAATCTGACAAACATGCTTCCTTGATCCATGTATTCATCGAAAAAAACATATTGCAATGAGGCATCAAAACTTAATAAATAGCATGAGTTCTATGAAGAATATAACACAACCAGAACCTACAAGCCAAAATTAAGACTATGAGTATTTTCATTATTCTTACCATAATCACCAAAACCAAATTTATTAGCATCCCAAATACACTAGTGTATTTTTAAACATTAGTAATAAATTCAAACCTGTCATAAAAACTAACTTAGCTTTTATATAGGAGTAAAATTCAAACATACAACATTTAACTAATGCCCCGTCATTGAAGAGTAACTATGAGAGAGATAGTTAGAGAGAGAAAGTGTGCTAGGGCTCAGCCCTGCTAGGGCTCTCTTTGTGGCCTTATTTTTTTTCCGAATCATGGTACAAGTTAGCAAAAGCTTAGGAGGAGGGTGGTCCAAGATCATCAGGAACAGAGGATGGGAGCATAGCAAAGTGAGATGGGATATTTGGAGAAATGTCTTTGATCATGCTGTTGGGGAATCTACAACTTTCTAAATTTCTGACTTCGAAGAGAAGTGGAGCGCGAAAGACTTGTTCTTCGAATTCAAAGATCTTGGCCTAGTAGAAGAAATCGTCATTCCACCCAAGAAGGATTGGAGGGGATCGAGGTTCGGTTTTGTGAGGTTTCTTGAAGTTGCAGAACCAAGGTTGTTGGAGGTAAAGCTTGACAACGTGTGGTTGGAAGGGAAAAAGCTGAAGGCCAACATCTCTAAAATCAAAAGAAAGGAGTTGGTAGTAAACAGAAATATCAAGCCTGTTCAAGGCAAGAAGTCGTTCTTCGGCCCAAACCTTGGTGCAGGTGGCAAGATCCAAACCTCTGGACCGTCAAAAAGTTTCGCGGAGGTCCTGAAGGGATCCGCGAGATGCGTTAGAGCCCCGGCGGAGAAGACGGAGTTCAGCAAGTCTTTTTGCTACTCTACAAGTGAAGCGGAAAAGAAGATTCTTTGTAATAGGACTGTTGGGATAGTGCACACCCCCGGTCTTGCCTTCAGTGTGAACCAGAGTTTATTGGAGGAAGGTTTTTTTTTCGGTTAAAGCTATCCCACTCGGACCCAATATTTGCCTGTTAGAAGAGACTGTGGAAGGGGACCTTGAAGCGCTGCTATCAGAGGATGGTGGCTGGAAAGATCGGTGGTTCAAAGAGGTTAGACAGTGGCAGCCAACGGACGTGGAGTGTTTTAGGGCAGCGTGGATATCGTGATATGGGATTCCTTGCCATGTGAGAAACAAAAACTTCTTGGAGTCTCTGTTTGCGGATGTGGGAAGTATTGCGAACCTTGATAGCATCAATGCTAAGTCTATTAGGTTGGATGTTTTAAAGGTTATGGTTTTTACTCAGTCTATCGAGTTGATCAGGAACAAGGTCTCAGCTTGTGTAGACGGTTCGTGGATCAACATCATGCTCATAGAAGAATCTCAGGTTCTCTTGGAGGATTCGGATAATCTCGGTTCGGAGGATGCTAGTTTCTCCGGTAGTTCCTCTTTGTCGGTGTTGGGATCAGGGGGACATGAAGGTCTGGAGAAGATGGGAGATTATCGAGACAAGGACGCAGACTTTGTTTTAGGTAAAGTCAAATCAGATTCTCAAAAGCAGGATTTTGTCCTATCAGAGGAGATGCAAAAAGGTAGGTCTGCTGAGCCTGAATGGGTGGGTTCAGAGGATCAGGGTTATGGTACAGGTAATAAAGCCTTTACCTCGTTTTGTCCAGCGAGTCCTCTTTCTCCTTTCACAAAAGACAGCATATCATCCTTTTCTATGAGTAGGGTAGAGGGTAGCTTTAAAAAGGATTTTGTTGAGAATGGTGAGAAAAGAGAGGAACAGGTGGCTCGCTTGAATAAGGAGGGGCCTGCAGGAATTTTTGTTTTTATTCCTAAAGAGGTTGAATCCTCACCTATTCTTTCTAATGGGCCGTCTAACAACAAAGTCTGTTATTTCTCAAAAAGCCCAATTGAAGAGGAGGGCAAAGGTCCAGAGCTTGAAGGAAATTCTAGTGGAGACCCAGTCCAAAGAGAAGATCAACTCAACGCTATGGCCTTTCCTAGTTTGTCCGTACCTGCTCAAGAGAGCTTAGCGAAGGAAGGGGTTCCGGAGAAGAACAACGACAAAATGAAAAACACGAGAAAAGCGCGGAAGAAGATGAGAGAGGTGCTGCAGCTTGGGTCGGTGGTGGAGGATTTTGTTTACCCAGCGAAGAACTGCGCTCCAACACGGACGGAACAGGGTCGTGTATCTATTCCAGGTTCAATTCTATTTCAAAAGAATAATTTTCTATCTGGTGGTCTGCCTCTCTCTTGCGAATCTTTGAACCATTCAGACATCCGTAACTGCAATTCCAGGATAGTCAGTGGGGGAAAGAATAACGTTTCAACAGGTTTATGGAATTCTATGCTGAGATTGGGGATTTCCAATATATCTTCAGATTTTGATCCGATTGTAAAGTTGGGGGAAATTGAGTAGTGTGAGAGAAAAGTGGGGGTGGTTCTGAGGAGAAAAAAAATCAGGGTGTTAAATGATAGTGTTTTCTCTTAATATGAGAGGAGGAGGGAACAGGGTTAAAAGGAAAAGAGTTGGGTTTCTTATTAAGAAGGGGGAGGTTGACGTTTGCTTTATTCAGGAATCCAAATTGAAGGAGGTGAATGCAGGTATTGTTAGAGAGTTATGGGGCGACGATTTAGTGGAGTGGTCTTTCGTGGAGGCAAACGGGGCATCAGGAGGTATAATAACTATGTGGAAGAAGAACATCTTCAATCTGATTTTCAGCTTCAAAAGTCAAGGCTTTCTTGGACTGTGTGTGGAAAAGAAAGGCAAGGTTATATATTTCGTCAACGTTTATGCTTCTTGTGACAGAAGAAGGAGGATGGAAACTTGGAATAGCTTGCTGGATTTTAAGTCTAAAAACGTTAAAGGAGCTTGGTGTATTGGAGGAGATTTCAACTCAATCTCTTCCATGGAGGAAAGGGTAGGAAAACCGGGTAGGAGCAGTAGACAAGAGATATTGGAGTTCAACGGTTTCATTGAAGAGATGGAGTTGGTGGATGTTCCGACAATAGGAGGTAAATTTACTTGGTTCAAAAGTAATGGCAAGGCAATGAGTAGGCTTGATAGATTCCTTTTATCGGAAGACTTCATTGAGGATTGGGAGGTGGAAGGCCAAGTCATTGGAGATAGAGACATATCCGATCATGCTTCGATATGGTTAAAAGATAATAAACAAAATTGGGGTCCTAAACCATTCAAGTTCAACAACTCTTGGTTTAATCATGAAGGTTTCATTCCGTTTGTCACGAAGGAATGGGAAAAATTTGATGTCAAAGGTAGAGGGGATTTTTGTTTGGTGGAAAAGCTCAAACTTTTGAAGAAGAGTCTTTTGTGGTGGAACAAGGAGGTTTTCGGTTGGTTGGATCTTAACATTGATAAGGCCGGAGAGGAGATGAATTTTTTAGATAACTTGTTTGTTCATTTTGCAGGTGAAGTTCCGGAAGAGTTTGTTAAGGAGAGATATAAGGCGGTGGAGAGTTTTTGGTCGAATCTCAACAATAAGGAGTGCCTTCTTCGTTTCAAATCGCGTCAGCTTTGGTTATCCGAAGGAGATGGGAATACTCGTTATTTCCATAATTCTATGAAGGAGAGAAGGAGGAGAAATGCTTTATGCTCGCTAGTCACTAAGCAAGGGAGGGTGGAGGAGGTGCCTGAGGTCAAGAATTTCATTCACGCTCACTTTAGAGATTTCTTTAAGGAGGATATTCAAAGCAGGCCGGTGCATAACTCTCCCTGTCCTAAGGTGTTACAACCGGCTGATGTCAATTCTTTGGAAAGTTCGTTTACGGAAGAGGAAATTAAGGAGGCAATTTGGTCTTGTGAAGGTAACAAAAGCCCGGGCCCGGATGGTTTCTCCGTAGAGTTTTTCAAGAGATTTTGGAATCTTCTTAAAGGGGATTTAGTGGATCTTTGCAACGATTTTCATGCTAGAGGGAGGTTAGTGAAAGCTGTGACTTCTTCTTTTTTAGCTTTGATTCCGAAGTGTAAGAATCCTCAAAATTTGAAGGAATACCGGCCCATATGTTTGGTAGGGAGTTTATATAAGATTTTGGCTAAACTCTTGGCAAATAGAATCAAAAAGGTGATCGGGAAATTGATTTCTTCGAATCAAACAGCATTTGTCCCTAATAGAAACATGATGGATGGTGTTCTCTTGGTGAATGAAATCATAGATTGGTCTAAAAGGAAGAAGAGAAGTTGTTTTTTGCTTAAGGTAGATTTCGAGAAAGCGTATGATTCGGTATCTTGGAATTACTTAAGGCATCAAATGAAGATTATGGGGTTCGGAGAGAAGTGGATGACTTGGATGGAAGCTTGTGTGTTTTCTAGCCATATGTCCATATTGGTTAACGGGAGCGCAACCAAAGAATTTTCGGTTTAAAGAGGCCTTCGCCAAGGAGATCCGCTTTCTCCTTTTCTTTTCGTGCTTGCAATGGAAGGTTTGACATCTATTGTTAAAAAATCAGTGGAGGTAGGAGATTTCAAGCCTTTTTGCTATGGCGACAAGGATAGTGTGGACATCCTTCAATTCGCGGACGACACGGTGATCTTACGGGAGCCCACTTGTGACAACCTTTGGAGTTTAAAAGTGATTTTAAGAGGTTTTGAACTTGTTTCAGGATTAAAAATCAACTTAAACAAAAGCAATGTTCTCGGTGTCAATGTGAGTAATTGGTTGATGCATACGGCTACTTCGTTTCTCGATTGTAAAAAAGGTTCGTTTCCTTTCAAGTTTTTAGGCATTTGGGTCGGAGCTAATCCTAGAAATAGGAAGAATTGGAAGGAACTCCTCTTATATATCAAGAACCGGCTTTCTTCTTGGAATGGGAGAAACATCTCTATAGGGGGAAGGTTGACTCTTATTAACTCGGTCATCAATGCTATACCTTCTTTCTCTTTCTCTTTTTTTAAAGCTCCGAAGAAAGTTGTTAAAGAAATTAGAGAGCTTCAAAGTAATTTCTTGTGGAGCGGGAACGCAAATAAAAGGACCATTCATTGGGTCAAGTGGGATATTGTTTGCAAATCCAAGGAAAAAGGTGGATTGGGGATTAGGGACGTGAGTGAAATGAACAAGGCCCTTCTTTTAAAGTGGAAGTGGCGAATCCTTACGGATAAAGACGCTATATGGCGGAATTTCATAGACTTGAGATATTCCAATCCAATTCTTAAGGTGATGGCCGACAAAGGTGACTTCGATAGTAAAGAGGATTCCATTTGGTGGAGAGATGTTATGTCCAACAAGATTAAAATAGGAGGCTCGGAGGCTAATTTCTCTAGTTTTGTTAAATGCGGTGTTGGAAACGGAAACAATATTCTTTTCTGGGATAGTATTTGGTTGGGGAATCAAACAATTCGTTCCTCTTTTCCCGAATTGTATGATCTTTCAACCAAAAAACTATCGTCCGCTGGTGAGATTTTTCAGGTGCGAGGTGAATCGTTTCGCTGGCATGCTGACAGGGTGTTAGGAGGGAGCTTTGGTTCGGAATCTGCAGGTATTACTGCCTTGTCTCAGGACCAGCAAAGACGTGGTAGTGATGCTGCCAGCGTGTCTGTGCATGCGCAATGGAGTTCTCTCCTCTCTATGTTGTAGTCTGTTCCGCTGGCTGTGGAGGAATCGGATTCCTTTGCTTGGACCCTAAATTCTACTGGCATTTTCAGCGTCGCTTCAGTCAGGATGGTCATGGAAGAAGCTAAAGAAATTGCTTGGAAGTCGGATACAATCAGCAGCATGATCACCATTTGGGCTCTTAAACTTCCGCTAAAAATTTAGGTTTTTTCTTGGAGATTCTTGACCAGTAGACTACCGTTAAGAGATCAATTGATGCGCAGGAATGTGCCCAATATTGTATCCGTGAATTGTCCTTTTTGTGAGTCTCAAGAGGAAAACTTAATGCATTTATTCTTTGAATGTTCCGTGGTAAAGCATTTATGGAATAGGATTTTTGTTTGGTTGGGGGCTGGCCAATTTTTATCCCTGGCAGATTTCAGGTCCTTCTCTGCTATCCAGGAGAAAGCGAAGTCAGGCATCATTAACGAGAAGATGAACATTGTGTGGATTTCAACTATATGGAGCCTTTGGAAGATGAGAAATTTGATGGTTTTTGAAAACAACTTGTATAGTTTTGATTGGGTATTTAACAATGTCCTTTTCTTCTCTTGGAGATGGGTGTCCCTAAGCCACCCTTCGACCAACTTTTGTTTCTATGATTGGTTCAAAATTCCCTTAGGAGGTGTGAGTTCTGTGTAAGTTTGTTCCTGTAAGGGTTGCACCCCTAGTGCAATTTTCTAATATATTGCTTTTCAAAAAAAAATAATATATATTCAAACATACAGCTCGCATGCTTTCAGTCATGTTATCAGCTCGCATGCTTTCAGTCCTTGTTGGTGTTATATAAATTGACTAACTTTTATCAAAGGTTAAGATTCCCATCCTTATGTTGGTGTTATATAAATTCTCATCCTTATGTTGGTTAACGACAATAGAATAAGAATTTAACTTCATAAGGATGAATCCCTGCTAAAATGACCTCATATATTGATGATTCATGCATAGTTACAAAGTTTCATCTTGTAAGTTACAGTTTCAAGTGGTTTAATCAAGACTCATAATTTATTAGTATCCAGAGAGGTTGACTTAAATTAACATTGAAGAAATTGAAATAAGTTTCAAGATTCCATTGCATGTTTGCAAACTTTTTAGTTCCTATATTTATTCCTTAACATCATAATGTCATGCTCTAATCAATTTATTTTTCCAAATTTTCACACAAAGACAACAAATATAGGAATACTAACAGAATATTTTCCAGAAACCCACTTGATAGACCCTTGAGCACTCATGTTTCATTAGGAAAATAAACCAATGTATCCTCTTAGTTGTTAAACCAAATCAATGTTTGAGATTCAATTCCAAGTTTTTTAGGAGTTATATCAAGGAAGATGGTCTTTTAAATTAAATCTCCTTCTCTTGACGTTATGATGCACTTGACGGTAGACCGTCAACTACATCATATTCTTTTAGAATCTTACTATCTATTGTCGACCGCAATTTAAAGTCCACCATTGAGAATCCTAGCTTTTCAAGTTTCAAAACTAAAAAGAAAAACTATCAATCATTATTGAGATGAGATAGGATGATGTATTCCCTACAAGCATGTAATGTATGTCAGTTAGAGCAACATGGGTGGGCATGGAATCTTGCAACTATCAAAAGAGAGGCCTCGAATTGGAGGGACCCCTAACTGTATAACATGACTGACTTCACCATGTATACTCACCATGTGATACCATTTGTCACTTCTCTTTAGTCAGTCCATCATCAATCATCATGTTATCAACACATTGTAAATTTTAACAATTGACCCAACTATATTTTCTTTAGTAAAAGAGTTTCACGATATTCAATGAGCGGGACACATTCGGTAACACATTTGAGAGTGAAACAACTAAAAATTGAGAAGAAATACTAATATCATCTTACTTGAGTATCTCTAGCACGGTCGTCGCAATACTCTCCATCTCTTCCCCGATAAGTCCTCTCGTGAAGCTCTTGCATTAATGGAGTTCTTCTCTTAGCCACAGCCTAATACACATAGAAGTCTAATAAAAATATAACACAATTAAGAATATAATTTTAAAAAAATAGTGAGAGAAAATTATATTACCATCCGTTCAGCATGATCAGCAATACTAATGCTTCCGGCTCTATGATTAGCGGCTCCCCTTTCCGATGCTCTACGCTTCTTTGCTTTTTCAGATTTTTTCTTAAACTCGTCTGATTTCCAATAAACCAGCATTTCTTTAAACACATTTTCTCCCATCCATAGAGGTCTGATCCCTCTTTCTTCATATCCAAGCCTGACACGCCTAAGCATATCTGAAAGTCGTGCTGATGCTCTTTTTCTAAAATTTATCTCAACCAAGTCATCATCTAGTGTGTGCCATACACACTTCTCCTGCAATTAATGTTCACCATTTAATGTTCACCATACACATGGTGATAAAGTAGTGATGAAAAAAATTAATGTTCACCATTTAATGTTCACCATTTAGAAGAAGAAAATTAATGTTCACCATTTAATGTTCACCATTTAGAAGAAGAAAATTAATCGTTTAAAGAAAATATTATACCCGAAATCTGTCAAACCAACATTTATATAATTCAGGATCCTTCTTTATAAGTTGTCCGAAAGTCTTCCAAGATGCTTTATTTTTTTTTTCAATAAGAAATGGAATTAATACGAAACAACAGATACAACCACACCAATCTACCTCTTAATACAGTTTAGAGGTAAAATGTTCCAGACATGAAAATTACAGGACACAGAAGAAATATTAACTGCTCTAAACCACTTCCAAGAGGATAACACAATCGCACTGACACATTCGTCAAAACTAAACGTGCTACCCCTAAACACTATGGAATTCCGCATAATCCAAAAGTTCCACACAACCGCCATCCAAATAATCCCTACAGTTAATCTTTGGATAACTTCCTTTATGCTAACTGCAGGAGGCCTACTTGGCACAAAACTAAAAACCAAAATTTGAATAAGTATTAATCAAATTTAAAAAAATGGAAACAAGTGCATATGCTTAATAATATATAAGAAAGAAACTTACGAGTTCCCAACAGGTTTAATAACCCATCTTCCATCATGCTTCTCATGTTTATACTCCATCGCAACCACATCCACGTCCTCAATGTCCTCCTCCTCCTCCTCCTCCTCCTGGTCGGGCAATATATCACCATCATGCTCTTGATGGTGATAAGATGTCGAAGATCCATGTGGGGAATGTGAGGTGCCTGAGCCCCTGGAGTGGTGGGATGACGAGGATCAACGTGGAGGATGTGGGATGCTAGACCCCTCAGGCTGATGGGATGATGTGGGTCCAGGTGGGGGATATGGGATGCTAAAACCCCCAGGCTGCATGTCGGATGTCAAAAATCCTGGTGGAACATTCTGTGAAGTAAGTAGTGAAGTATAATATCTATGAGATGGATCTGTGCTCATAGACTGAGGCATAGTGCGATGTGGCATTGTCTCTTGAGGAGTAGTCCTCTGAGGTGTAGTGTGTTGAGCCCCCTGACTAGACTGAGTCTGTTGAGGTGTAGTCCTCTGATGTGTAGACTGTAGGGCCTCCTGACTAGACTGAGTCTGCTGAGGTGTAGTCGTCTGAGGTGTAGACTGCTGAGCCCCCTGACTAGACTGAGGCAAAGGGCAATACATAGGATTTGGAGGAACCTCAACTACACGTATCCTCGGGCGACGAACTTTCTTAGCACTCTTACCTTTATCCTCAGGACGTGAAGACATTTTACCTAATTAAAATAAAATAATTTGATTATAACATATTTAAGATAAACAATATGCATCATTAAAAGAAAACAATATGCATCATTAAAAGAAAACAATATGCATCATTAAGATAAATAATATGTATATTTAGTTTGAACATATTAAAGGACAACAAAAGCTTGATTAAAATACTAAATTCATTACAATATGTATTAAAAGCATCTACATATTAAAATACTAGATTCATTACAATATGTATTAAAAGCTTCATTAAAATACTAGATGCATCATCATTCAAAATCTTCATTATCTTCATTTGATTCAAAATTATCTTCAGATTCTGACTCTTCGCCATCTTCATCCATATTATTTGATGACAATATAGACGCATCAACTTGCTGACCCTCAACTTCGTTATCACACAAACTTGTAAGTTGTTCAACTTCAATCAGATGATTATTTTGTGACATTTCATCGACTTGATAAGCAAGGTCTTCTACAAGTTCATCAGTTTCAATATGGCCTATTGGTTTTGACTTGATCGCAACACACCAATCACGCTTAGCTCGCTGAATTGAAGGATAAGGAACGTAATAAACTTGCCTGACAAGATGTGCCATGATGAAATGATCATAATGCTTGTACCTTCGGTCCATTTTAATCTCTACGGTGTTATATTTTTTATTTATTTTTGTGCCTCTAGCAGATGGATCATACCAATCACAATAAAACAAGACAACTTTGTTTTCCGAGTCCAAATAATTGTATTCCAACTCGTAAATGTGTGTGATAACACCATAGAAGTCATCTTCACCACCATCTGTAACTCCTTTTACAAACACGCCACTATTTATGGTTTTCTTTCCTTCTGTCCATTCATCAGTGTGAAATTTATATCCGTTTACAAAGTATGTGTGCCATTTGTTTACACGTTTAATAGGGCCTTCAGCCAAGTTTCTCAAATGGAGTATTTGTGGAGACGATTCGACATTACATGCCAATTGTTGCCTGAACCATGATGGAAAATAAGCATGTATGTCAGTGGTTGTTGCTTGTTCACCGGTGATTTCATAATGGAAGTTATTATATAACCTATATCGAAACACATTAAAAGTAAGTTAGAAGGTAATAAGTTTAAACCCAATGCGTTCAAAATAAATATTCACTTGGTATACTTACTCAATGTATGGTTTAACTTCAACGCAATTAATCAATACATGAACATGAGCAGATTGCAATTCCTTTTCGGTTAGCCAGTACACATTCGTCTTTCCAGAATGACGACCAGGAAGACCAAAGACTGATAAGGTGAATTGACTTCTTTCTATAACATTAACTTCATTCCTTGTGATTCTTGGAATTAACATCATGTGATTGAAATAATGAGAGCAAAAGTGTGATGTTTCCCGATGCAAATAATGTGCACATATTGAACCTTCAACTTTAGCCTTATTTTTCACTGATCTCTTTGAATCACCCATGAATCTTTCAAAAGGATACATCCGCCTATATTGAACAGGTACGCCAAGAAAAGCTTCATAAGCAAGATGCACAAAAAGATGTTCCATTGAATCGAAAAAACCAGGTGGAAAAATTTGTTCCAACTTGCATAGAATGAGCGGAATGTCTTGGTCCAACTTAATAAGGTCATCGACTCTTAAAATTGATGCACAAATATCTCTAAAAAATTGACTAATTTCAATTAGTGGATTAAGCACTTGTGTAGGCAATGAGCTGAAGGCAATTGGAAGCAACCATTCCATGAAAACATGGCAATCATGACTTTTCATTCCAGTCACCTTCCCAGTGTTGGCGTTAGCACACCTTGCCAAGTTAGAGGCATAACCATCGGGCATTCTCAATTCAGTTAACCATCGGCAAACAAGCTTGGCTTCTTGTGGAGTTAGACTATAAGTAACTTTGGGTTTTAATAGCTTCCCATTGGGTAGAGTCTTCAACTCTAAATCTTTTCGATTACAATACAGTTCCATGTCTTTTCTAGCATTCTCATTATCTTTTGTCTTGCCTTGGACATCCATCACTGTATTAAATACATTATCAAAAAAATTCTTCTCTATGTGCATAACATCAAGATTATGTCGCAATAAATTATCTTTCCAATATGGGAGATCCCAAAAAATACTTCTTTTAGTCCAATTGTGTTTGTCCCCGTATCCTGGAATTCAGATCGCTTTCCCATTGTCTGTGAATTTTGGTAGATCACGTACCATGTTCCATACTTCAACTGATGAAAAACGGGGGGGAGGCAGATCTGTTACTTTTATACCTTTTCTGAAATCATTCATGTTTTTTCTAAGTATGTGGTTTTTTGGTAGGAATCTACGATGACAGTCAAACCACGAACTTTTTCCTCCTTTATCCAATGTAAACGCCTTTGTTTTATCCATGCAATGAGGACATCCTATTTTACCATGTGTACCCCAACCAGACAACATGGCATATGCAGGAAAATCGTTAATAGTCCACATCAAAACAGCTCGCATGTTGAAGTTTTGTTTACGAGATATGTCATAAGTACATTCTCCAATCCACAACCTCTTTAAGTCATCAACTAAAGGTTGTAAATACACATCAATTCCTGCTTTTGGACTCGACGGCCCTGGAATGAGGCAAGTCAAAAACATGTAAGGCTTTGTCATGCACATCTCAGGGGGGAGGTTGTAAGGAGTGACAATAACCGGCCATCAAGAATATCCAGTTCCCGATTGTTGGACATATGGAGTAAAAGCATCTGAGCACAATCCAAGTCTGACATTTCTAGGTTCTGCGGCAAAATCAGGATGCATCCGATCAAAGTGCTTCCATGCCTCACCATCAGATGGATGTCGCATAGTGCCTGTACTTGTTTTGTTTGTATGATGCCAGGTCATTTGACTTGCACTGTGCATTGAAGCAAACAATCTCTGCAACCTTGGTATTATCGGTAGATAAAACATTGATTTCACTGCTATGCGTTTTTTCTTATGATCAATGGCTTTAGTGCGAACTACATACCTTGGACTGTTACAAAACTTACATTCCTCTAACGCTCCATCGTTTGTACCAAACTCATTGTCATAGAACAACATGCAACCTATAATGCAACAATCAATCTTCGTTACTTCTAATCCCAACTTCATAACCAACCTCTTCGCGTCATAATAACTTCTAGGCAAATTCTCTTTCGTAGGAGTCGCATCCAACATCATTTGACAAAAGAATTCCAGACACTGATCAGGAACATTCCAGTTTGATTTTGCAGCCAACAATCTCACACACATAGACAATTTAGAGTCTGAAGAACCCTCAAACAATGGTGTGTTTATTTCTTTCAACAACTCGTAGAATTTTTGAGATTTCTCATTCCGCAACTCTTCCTCATCACCACTATCTTGTTGTTCATCGTAGGCCACATTAACCCCTAAAGCATCGCCAATCATGTCATCGTGTAGATTAAATTGTTCTTCATATTCCATCTGTGATCGACTACATGAGCCTTGTTGGAAATTACTAGTCTCTGGCATATTTATCGGCATTTCTTCCCCATTTGATGTCCAAACCCAATAATTTTCCTTAAATCCCTTTCTCTTCAAATGAGTTTCTACTTCTTTCGGATCACTTATTTTACGTCTACATCCACATTTAAGACACGGACATCTCACTCCTCCCTCTTCCCGACAACATTCTTGATCAAATGCCCATGTAATAAACAATTTAACTCCTTCCTCAAAAAGTGGTTTAAGTCCACGTCTCCTAGCATACATACGATCGTACATCCAACTACGATAGAACTTGTAATTTTCCATACTGCACGTTTACAATATCATATCCATTATAATAATCACAAAACATATTAATCAATTAACCAATTCGGGAATTCTGGTCAATTATATCAATTATATAATTCTATGTTTAAACATAGTAATCATATTAGACTATAATATCAATTATATAATTATATGTTTAAACATGTGAGACTATCCATAAATATTAAACTAAACCGGAAATTAGACATTACAGAGTTGCCCCTGCAACAATAATGTAATAAAACATAATTATAAAATATCAGGTGATGTCATTACTTAAACAACTTTAGACAAATTATTATTAGAGAGAGAATGGTCTAAATTTAAAGACTATTTAATTTTTAACAATAATTTAAATCTATGTCTAATTAAAAGTGTAGTAGACCCCAACATCTATCATCCTTAATTAACACAAACAGCCCCTAAATTAACAAAAATCATACACTTTTTTTCCTTTAAACAGTAAAATCTAGCTTCATACACCTCTATAATAAAATTCATAGACTGCAAAGTATGAGAAACTAACATTCATACTTGTTGATTGGCATGTTTATGTTAAAGGTAAAATAATGATAGAAAAAACAAAATATCAGTTGATTATAATATAGCAACTGATTGTTACAGTCTTATAGATAAGAAACCATTCAAGGACCTATACTTGTCAGCATATTCATTTTGGGTGATGCTTATTTGACAATTATACTCAACATATTCATTTTGGGTGATGCTCATTTGACAATTATACTTAACATATCAAACTAAACGTGCAATTATATTTTTAATATATCTCTAATACATATATAGTCCAATAAGCATAGCATATATCATAGTTATTTCAATTTCAAACAACAATCTATATTCATTCCCATAGAGAAAACCATCAAAGACTTCACTCATAGATAACAAATAAAGAAAATCAAACAAATTAATAACACTTACCTAGTGATGTTCCACTCACAAAAACTGTGAGGGCAAGTATGAAAATGATGATAGAAGCTCTCCCTAATAAGACAATTAACTTCCTCACCAAATGCTGTCCAACAAGTGCGCAACAGTGGCTACAACAACAAAGTAAAGAGCTGCAAGAATAATCAAATTAATTTATGATTTCTTTTACAAATATAATTCCAATAACTTATATTTTAATCATTTCATTTCATTTTAATCAAATTCACAAGTAAGTGGAAGTGTTTCTCATGCTTATTGTAACAAGCCTGGATCTGTTTTTTGTTTTTTATGATAGGAATGGTTGATGAACATACATTGTACAGGCCTGTCAGTAACCAACTTTGTTGTTTCTAAATCCTAATGAATTAATTCTTTTGAGTAGAATATATATAAAACTCATGAGTTGGTTCATAATTGTAAAAATGAACGCATACACGACTCGCTCGCACAAGAATGATTCATAAAAGTTCAGTTCAGTTTGCAAATGTAAGGCAACACACTCAGTTCTAGTCAAAACTAAAATTGAGCACAAGTCATACCATTCACAATTCATTCAACCCTCCAGGTATAAAAAAAAACAGTCAAAAGCCAGCTACATCAACACAATCAAACTGAGGGATTTCAAAGTTCACGAACAATTTAAAACAAATCATTTCTTTAGCTTTTAACTAGAAATTTCAGTAACAATTTCTTAACCTCCCTATTTAACCTTTATTACCAATTTGCTGACTTAATTTACCTTTTTGTCTACTAATTCTAAACCATTCTCATGACAGCCCTGCATTTATCATCAAACATACCTTAGTTCATTAAATGCTAAAACCCACAGCCACTCTCCTCATTTTCATTTGTTAATAACCTGCATAATTCATAGACAACCATAAGATAAACCATTCATAACCAATATACACACAAAATTAAAAACAGAGGTTAGAGATATAGCGGCACTATAGAATTTGAACAAGCTGCTATTTTACGTGATCAATAACTGACAGCTCTGGTTGAAAAACCAAATACAAATTTATCAATTAGTTCGGATGTGTTAGGTATACCTTTTTTTTTACCTTTTTTCTTTTATAACGTTTTAAAATAATCTACATAGGGCAAGTTTAGAGTAAATCAAGACTTATTTTTTTTTAAGCTGCAAGTCAATTTGACAATTTATTTTAACATAATGCAAATGATTTTTTTTTAATATTTAAATGGGTTTGTCCATTCTTATCCATTTTTATTAACTAAGTATGTTAGGCCAAAAATACAATTAACATATTTTAATGCTTCTTACCCTAAAATGTAAATTTGATGGACTAGGCTCATTTGAATGGAGATTAATTTCAAATAATATGCTAGATGCTTTATAAGACAAACAGCTCCTAACTATGAAAAAAGGTTCGTATGCTCTATCCAGTAAAAACAAACAAAAAAGTTAAAAATTATTCTATATATTATATATTATTAATTTGTTTTCTAAGTAATCTATCATAAATACTAAGACTTCTTTTTCTCTCATAAAATAAGTAGTCAATAAACTCAAGTTGCTGTCAATAAAACTCAGGTAGTCAAATTTAAAACAGACAGTCAATAACTTAGGTAGTCAATAATGCTGAATCGGTCAATAACACATAGTCAAAATATTAGCATTAGGTGAGTCTAAATAGGATAAGAGCAAACATAGCTTTTACAGAATCATATATTTATAATTAAATATATGATTATTTAGAATTTGAAGATCTAATTTTTGTTTACTCTAAATTAAATGTTAATATAAAAACAGTAGAAGTTTTCTAACCTTAGTGTAAAACAAGAGTTTTGACTTGTCCAACCAACTTAATTCAAAATCAAAGGTCTTCAAGTATAACTTTGTCTCCAAAATGTGTAACCTGGATACAATATGAAGCTCAAATGAGAATATTGCAAAAAATACATATCTAACTTCAAGTATGCAACCAAAGGTTACAATTCACTCAAATGACTAGCTACTCTCTTCTTCTCTCTCACCTATTGTGACTCTATCTACTTATCTGTGTCTACTAATTATCTATTTGTTACTTACTAACTAATGGTGTTATGCAACACAATACAAAAGACTTTGATTTTTTTTGTCATTGTCATGGTCAAAATGACAGGGAATGGATCAGGGGAAACAGTTAAAATAACTGAGTTGGAGCAACTAAAAACACTTGTAACAATGTCTACTAATTACTGCAATCCATGAAAATGTCTTGTCCCCTTATTTCTAACACATTTTTTGTTTATCTCAGAGATGGATTATGTGAGTAGTTCACTGCTCTTTTTGTTGACATGCATTGTCACATACTTTCTTGGTTCACTTCATTAAAAAGTCAAATCCTCCTAAAATAACCATCTTACAGCAGCATACATTTGGAAGCTTGTGTACATATTTATAAAATCATACAAAAACAGAGAGAGAGGAAAAGAGATGAACCAGTTCATACAAAATCATATTTATAAAATCATACAAAATGATACAAAAACACAAAATCATACATATTTATAAACCCAAATCAGTTCATACAACCAGTTTATTCATATAAACTTGTGTACCTTAATAATGGGTTAGAGGAAGAGATGAACCCAACAACAAAACGAAACTTGAACCACCAACTTTACTTTGAGTCTTGATTTGTAAAATAAAATTGGGATTTTTAGGGTTTCTTTGGGTTTTGCGGTGACTTGTTAGGGGAAACAGAGAGAGAGGAAAAGAG
The DNA here is from genome assembly GCF_029867415.1 of Vicia villosa. NCBI lineage: Eukaryota > Viridiplantae > Streptophyta > Magnoliopsida > Fabales > Fabaceae > Vicia > Vicia villosa. The sequence continues at coordinate 43,717,583 of NC_081183.1, read as the reverse complement.
TTTTCGGTGGTGTTGGTGTGAACTGAGTGTGTGGGAAATGGAAAGGCAAATGTTTTCTTAAACAATTTTGCGGGGTGAGAAATACCCAGCAAATATTAATATCGTTGAAACTTGCGGTGTGCCTTCCACCCCGCAACGTTTATGTCTGACATTTGTACTTAATACTCTGTACCATCTTTAATTTTCAGATCTATTTCCCTCCAATTTTATTAGAAACGTTGCGAAGTAAATCCCACCCCGCAAATAAAAGAGACGTTGCAAGTTGCTAGGTGCAATCCACCCTGCAACTTATGTTACTGACAAACCACCCCTTTTACACTGTGCCATCATTAATTGCTAGATATATTTTCATTAAAATTTAAAAAAAAACTTGCGGAGTGGTTCACACCTCGCAAAGTACATAGGCATTGAGACTTGCGGGGTGGTGTGTACTTCGCAACTTTTGTGTCAGAAAAATCAACAAAAGGTCTCCTGCCACACTGACTTCTCAATAAATGTGATATTTAATTTTCCAATAACTATTTTAAAACATGGTTGCGGGGTGATTGACACTCTGTAAACCTTTTTTTCAAAATTTCAAACCACCCTTCCTCTATTGCGAGATGGAAAAATTTATATATATTTTTTTAAAAAAATCGGTGTTGCGAGGTGGTTTGCACCCCGCAATTGCAATAGTTTGCGTGGTGTTTGTCACCTGGCAAAATCACCCGGCTAATTAACATTTTTCTTGTAGTGGATAATATTGTGAAGTTAAATTTGTCTTGTAAAAATTTAACTACATGTACTATTAAGATAAAAAAATATGATATTTATATAATAAAGGTTAAAAAAATTAAGAACAAGGAGATTGAATTCTGAATTTTTTGTTGATAAATTTAAAAAAATGAAAAGGCGAAAAATAATTCAATATATAATATTTATATAATTACAATTAATTAATAAAAATATATACAAAACAAAATGATAAAAAAATAAAATTGTTGTGAGATTTCATACCAATAATGTTTTAACAATTTTATAATTTAATGCATCTTAGGCAAAAAAATAAAAAATTGAGATACAACTTGTTTTGTTTATGTTTCATGCACATTAAGGAAATTTGGGAAAGAGTAGAACAAAATTACGGGTGATCTAGAATAACGTGTTATGGCCAACAACCAAGAGAGGGATTATATTTTTGGTTCTACAAGAATTACGATATGCCCGTAATAATGGGCTATGGCCGTAATTCCTTATATGTTTGGCTTCGTGATTTAGTGGTTTTATTGTCAATGAATGCCCTAAGGCCTATTTAAGTGATGTATACATAGAACAAAAAGCTACCGAGCATCTACTTTGATTTTGTTTATGAAACTTTTTTGTTTCTCTGTGCTTTACTACTTTCCTGCCCTTTTGTTTTGTTATTCCTGGTTATAAAAGTCTCTTTGGAGCAAGTTGTAACATCAAGATTCACTACAATACATGCTTCGTTGTTAAATGCTATAAGCATAAACAATAAGTACTAAAATGATTGAAGTGTTCACACTGGATCACTATCAAGAAGGTCTATGGATATGTTAAAAGGACCTGATGTTCTTTTTCTTGAGAGTAGATGAGACTGATCATTATAAAGGATGTGCAATGATGTTATTGCCAAATTTATGAACTATATATTTATATCACAGTATAAATAAAATGTTAGACAACTGTATGAGTTGAAAACAGGTTTCAAACAGATGTTGTTTCTAGCATAAAGGTCAGATATATGATTTGGATCTCCTTGCTAATTCTTGGGAAGAAAATTATGTTTCTTGTATTGCAGATCCCAATAATCTCATTCACGATGATAATGGGTTAATCTTCCAAGTTCAGATAACTAGATCTCACTAGAGATCCATATATATATATATATATATATATATATATATATATATATATATATATATATATATATATATATATATATATATATATAATATTGACACTTCAGTTTATTTCGATAGAAGATCGAAAGTTAAAATTGGAAGAGGTGTATATTACCAATATTGGAAAGAGTTCCTTATACCCTAAATAAAGTATCGGGCATAGATGATGCTTGACGTACACAATGGGCAAATAGATGTTAAATTATTGTCTGATTGACTTTAGTTCTAGTGGGAGATTGTTGGAGTAAGCCCTAATAGCCAATAAATACTAGCTTAATATGCTTATGTATCATGACCTTGATATATATTGTTTGTTAATATATATATTTATTAGGCATTGTATTTATTACGTTATTTTTATATGACATAATAAAGTCCTTAGAATAATTAGTCTATTAATGACCTATTAAGTGTGACTAAATCGTGAGACCTCATTAAACATAAGAACATTATTATTAAAATATTTGTAGTCAAGCTTTACTGTCAAATAGGATAACAGTAATGCATAGAGACTATTATATGAGTAGACTGATGACCGTATCTCACGGGTCATGGATATGAGATATCAATTATTCACATAGGCATAAATATTAGGATTAATATTTATATTGGATTAACCAACCATGAGAATACTATATAGTTTGTTATGTAAGTGTCATAAGTTATTCTCATAGTGATAATGGTGTATACCACCCTTCGACCTGAAATCGCTATGGACCCTAGATGTGGAGTCGAGTACTTTATTGTCAATCAAACATTGTCCGTAACAGGATGACCATATAGATGGTTGATGGGTAATTTACGAATCATGCTGAGGGACATGAGTGACCTATATGGGATTTTTCCCTCCTACATATACGAGAGTAATATCTGTTGGCCCCTTGATATCAGATATTGGGCTTATTTGTTGTTTTAAGTATACTCGGGGATCAAGGAATAAAATATTGGACTATACAAGGGTGACAGATTCTATGCCTTGTGTTCAATATAGATATAAGAGCAAAAGGGTTATTGTACACATAATCATTATCCTATAGATGTTATGTCAGATCACACGACATTCTCGTCACTTGGGTAGCAGTAATGTGTTGCTAGATACTGCTCTCTATTTATATTATTAAATAGGTGATTTAATATTATTTCCAACGTTACGAGAACCTACAGGTGTTAGAACAAGAATTGTTCTGATCAATAATCTTAGTTTTGATGATAACAATGTATATGAATTTTGCTCAAGATAATGTGGTACTATAATCCTATGCAATTTCCCTTTCAAGAAATATATAAAGAGTATGCACAAATCAGCGCTAAGAAGCTTTGACTCAGAAGGTTCAGTATGCAACTTCAGCACATGGTCTGGAAAGACATCAGAAGATGGTCAAGCAGAATCAGAACATGGTCTATTAGAAGCATCAGAAGAACTTGAGTTCAGAAGCAGAAGCACTGAAGTCATGGAAACACGCTACGAAGCATATCAAGATCAGAAGATCAGAAGATGCTCTGCACCAAGCTGTTTGTACTCTTATGATTTTCAACGTAGTATTTACAAAGAACAAATCAGAATCAAGTACTAGATGGCAGGCTACGCTGACTGACAAAAGGAACGTTAGAAGCTATTAAAGGCAATGTCAGTAGTCACAGCAAAAGCAAGGCTCGAGGTAGTTGACAAAACAGTGAAACATTAAATGCAATGTTGTACGGAATACGCAAAGCATTAAATGCTCCCAACGGTCATCTTCTCAAACGCCTATATATATGAAGTTCTGATGAGAAGCAAGGTTACGAATCTTGAACGAACTTATTCTGAAAAACTTGCTGAAACGCTGTTCAACTCAATGCTCAGAAACTTCATCTTCATCAAAGCTAACTACATTGCTGTTGTAATATATTAGTGAGATTAAGCTTAAACGTTAAGAGAAATATCACAGTTTGTAATTATAGCTTTTCAGAAGCAATTGTAATACTCTTAGAATTGATTACATTAATTTGTAAGTAACTAGAGTGATCAAGTGTTGATCAGGATACTCTAGGAAGTCTTAGCTTGTGTCTAAGCAGTTGTAATTAGAGTGATCACGTGGTGGTCAGGATACTCTAAAAAAGTCTTAGCTTGTGTCTAAGCAGTTGTTCCTAGAGTGATCAAGTTGTGATCAGAAGACTCTAGAAGACTTAGAAGTTGTCTAAGTGGAAAACCATTGTAATCTCGTGTGATTAGTGGATTAAATCCTCAGTTGGGGTAAATCACCTTGTATAGGGTGGACTGGAGTAGTTTAGTTAACAACGAACCAGGATAAAAATACTTGTGCAAATTATTTTTATCTTTCGAGTTTTTGAAACTACACTTATTCAAACCCCCCCTTTCTAAGTGTTTTTCTATCCTTCAATTGGCATCAGAGCGCCGGTTCTAAGGTGCAAGCACTTAACCGTGTTTATAAAAGATTCAGGAAGAGAAAAACGCTTCAGTAAAAGATGGCTGGTGAAATTTCAACAAATACATCTGCATCTACATCTGGCTCTGCTGAGCAATACAATGGTAACAATGGTTATACTAGACCACCAGTATTTGATGGTGAAAATTTTGAATACTGGAAAGATAAACTGGAAAGTTACTTTCTTGGTCTGGATGCTGATCTATGGGATCTTCTGATGGATGGTTACAAACATCCAGTGAAAGCTAGTGGCGTAAGGCTCACAAGAAGCGAAATGACTGATGATCAAAAGAAAGAATTCAAAAATCATCACAAATGCAGGACTGTTTTGCTGAATGCTATCTCTCATGCTGAGTATGAGAAGATATCTAACAGAGAAACGGCTCATGACATATATGAGTCCTTGAAAATGACTCATGAAGGAAATGCTCAAGTCAAGGAGACCAAAGCTCTTGCACTAATCCAGAAGTACGAAGCCTTCAAGATGGAGGATGATGAAGACATTGAGAAGATGTTTTCAAGATTTCAAACTCTGACTGCTGGATTAAGAGTTCTGGACAAAGGCTACACCAAAGCTGATCATGTAAAGAAGATCATCAGAAGCTTGCCCAGAAGATGGGGCCCAATGGTGACTGCATTCAAGATTGCGAAGAATCTGAATGAAGTTTCTTTGAAAGAGCTGATCAGTGCCCTGAGGAGTCATGAGATTGAACTTGACGCAAATGAACCTCAGAAGAAAGGTAAGTCTGTTGCATTAAAATCTAATTTTAAAAAATGCACTAACGCTTTTCAGGCTGAAGAAGAAGATCCTGAAGAATCAGAATCTGAAGAAGAAGATGAACTGTCCATGATCTCCAGAAGGGTAAACCAACTCTGGAAGAGCAAGCAAAGGAAGTTCAGAGGCTTCAGAAGTTCAAAGAGATTTGAACAAGGAGAATCTTCTGGTGACAGAAGATCTGACAAGAAGAAGGCTGTCTGCTATGAGTGCAATGAGCCTGGACATTACAAGAACGAGTGTCCAAAACTTCAGAAGGAGAATCCCAAGAAGAAGTTTCATAAGAAGAAAGGTCTTATGGCAACATGGGATGATTCAGAATCAGAATCAGACTCTGAAGATGAGCAGGCAAATCTGGCACTAATGGCCACAATGGATGATGGATCAGAATCTACATCAGAATCAGATTCTGAAGAGGTATTTTCTGAACTATCTAGAGAAGAGTTAGTTTCCAGTTTAACAGAACTTCTGGAACTCAAGGCTCATCTTAGTATCAAATACAAAAAGCTGAAAAAGCAGTTTGAATTTGAAACTAAGAAGCTGGAATTGGAAAATTCTGAACTGAAGGAAAAAGTTTTAAATCTATCCAAAGATAGTGGATCTCCTTCTGAAACAGAAAAATCCATTCCTAGCATGAATCATATTCTGAAAGAATATGACTCGAGCTTTAGAAAGTTCTTATCTAGAAGTATTGGCAGAAGTCATCTTGCTTCTATGATATATGGTGTTTCTGGAAACAGAAGGTTTGGTTTTGGCTATGAGGGTGATACCTCACATAAATTTGAACCTGTCGATGATCTGAAGATCACATACAAGCCATTGTATGATCAGTTCAAATATGGCCATGCTCATGATATTAGGCTCACGTCACATGCACAGAAGTTTAACACTGTTCACACTAAAAAGCATGTGACACATCCTAAGAAATATCATGATGACAAACCTAAAGAATATCATGCTGTTCCTCCTGTTAAACATTTTGCTAAACCCAAGTTCAATCAGAACTTGAGGAGAACTAACAAGAAAGGACCCAAGAAATTGTGGGTACCTAAGGAAAAGATTATTCCTATTGCAGATATCCTTGGCTGCAAAGAAGGAAAAGCACAACATGTCATGGTACCTGGAATCTGGATGCTCGCGACACATGACAGGAAGAAGGTCTATGTTCCAAGACCTGGTGCTTAAATCTGCTGGAGAAGTGAAGTTTGGAGGAGATCAGAAGGGAAAAATTATTGGCTCAGGAACTATAAAGTCTGGTAACTCTCCTTCTATTTCTAATGTTCTTCTAGTAAATGGATTAGCTCATAACTTATTGTCCATAAGTCAATTAAGTGACAATGGTTATGACATAATCTTTAATCAAAAGTCTTGCAAGGCTGTAAGTCAGAAGGATGGCTCAATCCTATTTACAGGAAAGAGAAAGAACAACATTTATAAGACAGATCTTTAGGATCTTAAGAATCAGAAGGTGACTTGTCTTATGTCTGTTTCTGAAGAGCAATGGGTCTGGCACAGGAGATTAGGACATGCTAGTTTGAGAAAGATTTCTCAGATTAACAAACTAAATCTTGTCAGAGGACTCCCTAATCTGAAATACAAATCAGATGCTCTTTGTGAAGCATGTCAGAAGGGCAAGTTCTCCAAACCTGCATTCAAGTCTAAGAATGTTGTCTCTTCCTCAAGGCCGTTAGAACTTTTGCACATTGATTTGTTTGGCCCAGTCAAAACAGCATCTGTCAAAGGGAAGAAATATGGATTAGTCATCGTTGATGATTATAGCCGCTGGACATGGGTAAAGTTCTTGAAACACAAGGATGAGTCTCATTCAGTGTTCTTTGAATTCTGCACTCAGACCCAAACTGAGAAGGAGTGTAAAATCATAAAGGTCAAAAGTGATCATGGTGGTGAATTTGAGAACAAATTCTTTGAGGAGTTCTTCAAAGAAAATGGTATTGCCCATGATTTCTCTTGTCCTAGAACTCCACAACAAAATGGAGTTGTAGAACGAAAGAATAGGACTCTACAAGAAATGGCCAGAACCATGATCAACGAAACCAATATGGCTAAGCACTTCTGGGCAGAAGCAGTAAACACTGCATGTTATATTCAGAATAGAATCTCTATAAGACCTATTCTAAATAAGACTCCTTATGAATTGTGGAAGAACAGAAAGCCCAACATTTCATATTTTCATCCTTTTGGATGTGTTTGTTTTATTCTGAACACTAAAGATCATCTTGTTAAGTTTGATTCTAAGGCACAAAAGTGTTTCCTTCTTGGATATTCTGAACGCTCTAAAGGCTACAGAGTATACAATACTGAAACATTGATTGTAGAAGAATCAATCAATATCAGGTTTGATGATAAGCTTGGTCTTGAAAAGCCAAAGCAGTTTGAGAATTTTGCAGATTTTGATATTGGTATATCAGAAGAAGTAGAACCAAGAAGCAAAGCTGCAGAAGCTGATAGTCTCAGAAGCAATGGATCAGAAGATCAAGTTGCTGCATCCTTAGAGAATCTCAGGATTTCTGAAGAGCCAACTATCAGAAGATCACCTAGACTTGCTTCTGCTCACTCAGAAGATGTCATTATTGGAAAGAAAGATGATCCTATCAGAACAAGATCATTTCTAAAGAAAGACAATCAGAAGTAGTGACTCGTTTATTACTAACGTTTCATTGTCTAAGTTGATTCAGAATATCTTTTAAAGTAAATACAGCTGTATCTAGCTTTCCAGATGGTAACACGTGTCTACCCTATTTGGACAAGCATGCGTGCAGTTGAGGAGGCGCCTTTCCTAGGTAACTGTTCTATCACTTCATTTGTCATAATTTCTCTCTCCTCTTGTCACGTAACATTAATAGCCATTCATCATTTCTTTTATTTTTTTTATTTTATATTCTTCAAACGTTTCAGTTTTTCCCTCTTTCATTTCTCTCTCTTTGCGTTCAGTTTTTCATTGTTCACCATCTTTCTCTGTCTTTCTGCATTTCTGCATAAACCCTAGTTTACTCATCTTTCACCTAGCATTCATCATGAACCCATCTTCAAGTAACTCTTGGTCCGAAGAAATGTCTTCATCTCAACTGGTTCTCAACAAGTTTGACTTTGCTCCTCTGAAAACTTGCTCTTTGTCTCCATCGGAAATGGAAGTACTGTGTGAGTCCCCTGTGGACTTTATTGACTTGGCTGCATATGCTTTCAAGCCAGAAGCTAGGTTTATGGCTCAAGGATGGGCTAACTATTTGGGTAGATTGGTTGGACCAGTCTTTCCCGCTCTTGTGAAAGATTTCTGGGCATACGCAACCGTCACCCCAACCGCCATTCTCTCTTTCGTGCTAGGGCATGAAGTGGTGATCACTGAAGCTCTGATCAGAAAACTGTACAATCTTGATGATGAAGAAGGTGAAACTGGCCCTCTTGCTGGAAGGGTTGATTGGAACAAAGTTGAGAAACTTATCTCAACCGTCACTGGTATTAACTCCAACATGACTGGCTGATCGGTGCATTTTTATGCACGTTCTTCCATGTTTGTACTTAGGCATTTCTATGGTTTGGTTTGTTTATTTTTCTATTTTATTATGTTTTTATATTTTATTTTATTTTTGCACTTATTTGATTTTCGTACTTAATTTTCAGCTTTAGCAGCTTTCACGAATAAATTCATAACTGGAGCTTGGAGTATCGGATTAAAGCGTTCTACCAGTTGTTGGAAAGCTAAGAAAAAGATCTACGATTTTTGTTCAGAAGTCAGAAGCAAATTCGGACTCCAACAAGGCCAGAAAACTCGTACAAGCTGCTGCATTATTTTTTGTATTTTGTTTGGGTTAGTTGTATTGGGCCTGGATCACACATTTAACCCAGTTAAGTTGTGAAACGGGTCGTGCTATTGTTCCTTAGGTTAGGCAGCCACGAAAATACTGTTCATCATCTTCCATTCACGAATTTTGGCAGGCTTTTGACGAATCCTATGGCGAACTAATCCTATCGTTGATCTACTGTTCATGTTCCACCGAATCTTTGAGGTTTTATAATTTAATCCCAATTCTTTTCCCTTTCAATAATCTTATATATGTGTTGCATGCTTAATTCGATTCATACATAATATTATTGATTAAATTCGATCAGTTTATGTTTCTTGATCTGTTTTGTGATTTAACGTTGCTTTATCGTTAACTCGCGTATGTCAATTCATGTTTGCTTAATTCATGAGTGCTGAATCCGTTTGCTTAATTCGGATAATAGGAATATAAACCGTATAGTATCAATCTCGTTTGTTTATTGTTGCTGTAATCGAATAGGGGATAGAATTCGCTTGGGGATTAGATTTATAATTACCGATGATAAGTGGTGAACCCGAACAGTAGAACAGCTTATTTTATAATCACTTTTCAAAATCACTTATTTGCTCTTTTTGTTAAATCGAACCTTAAACCAAACCTCCCCCTAATTTCGAATTTGCTTTTAGTTAATAATACCAAGAATCCTTGCGATACGACTCGAGCCATTGTCGCTATACTACGTTTTGAAAACTACTCGTTTTGACCCGCGAGCGACAGCGGATCACTGGCACGTTGAGACCTCTATTTCAGGTGTGGGCTGAGATCATCATGGGTTCTCTTCACCATAGAAAGAAGTCTCTCTCCTCCACTTTCATCAATCCATATCATAAGTATACTCTCTATTGTATTGGAAAGAGCATTAAACTTAATATTTCCAACATACTCTTTGAAAACCTGAAGCTGGCTATTGAAGAGTCTAGGGATGAGTATCGGGAGCAGTATCCTCATCTTTCGAAGAATATTATTCCTTTCGGCAGAATGATCTCAGATATTCTGATTGAAAGTGATTTGCTGGAGTCTCTTAAGACTTGTGGAACTCCTTCTTTCTTCAGAATTGATCAAGGCAATGTCTTCTCTGGCTTTGATCTTTTAAGAATGAAACTGGTGAAGGAAATAATTTCTGTTCCAACTGTTCTCTCTGATATCCCTATCAGAAGAGTCCCTGTTCAAGGCTTCTCAACCATGTTTCAAGCTGAACTGGTTAAAACTGTTAAGCACTATCTGGAAGATTTTGTGAAGACGCAAGCTTCCGTTGATCCTGCATGGATACGTGGAAGAGTGCTTCCCTCTCAGACTGATCTTCGGAAGAAGGATCAGAAGAAGAGAGAGAAGAACCTGAAAAGAAAAGCAGCAGAAGATGCTGAGAAAGAAGCTAAAAAGAAGAAGGTCACCTTTGACCCTCTTAAGGTGGATCCTTTCAGAGCTAAGAAGACTGGTATTTACTCCAGGCAGGAATACATCCCAACCCCCTCAGAATCTCCCTCATTCATTCTGTTGTCTCCTACTGAAACATCAACTCCCATCACATCCCCACAAATTAACCTGCAACCACCCTCACCCCCTATAATTCTGAACCCTACTCCCTCAACTACTATACTTCCCACAAATATTCCATCCTCATCACACCAAACTACAGATATTCCATCCTCATCTTCTAACCCTCTTCCTTCTGACCCTTGTCTCTCATATCCCATACCTACCAGGACCCCCAATCCATACTCCTGTCTTTACCCTGATTACAGCTTCACCTTTCGCCCTCCTGCACCTGCTACTCCTGTCTTTCTTGAGCTCTTACACTATCGTGTGAACCGTTGGTTAGAGCTTCTTGAAACTACCTACCGCCATAATCTGGATGAGCGTTCTCTTCGCAACCTCTGGAGAGCTCTTAGACAGAGTTTCCAAGTTGAAGCTATGAATGTGCAGAGAAGATTCACTGCTAAAGCACGTGGTGCTCCTGGACTCCTGTTAGAATTTGATGATGGCAGATATCGTCATGTCATCAGAAACAGAAGAATTCTCGAGGAAAGGATGCCTGAAGATGAGTTAACTGGGAATCCCTGCAGAACTTTTATGGTCTGGCGACCAAAGTTCATGGTTCTGACTGGTGACTTTCAGGGGCTGTTCAATTGGTTCAGAATGAACCCTTCTGAAAGTGCTCCTGATATGGACTTTCCAGAAGTGGTCTATCCTGCAGCTGCAGCTGGTCCTCCTTCTCCAACAAATCTTGCAACCATTCTTCAAGCCCTGGAAGATGGAAATTCTGAGTTCCCAGAACCAGAATATGCTGAAGCTATTTCTGAGTCTGACTCAGATGTAGAGATGGAAGATGCTGAAGAGATTGACTGTTCTCATTCAGAAGAGACTACCATGGAAGCAGCAGTGGAGAATGCTATACCAGTCAATAGAAGTCTGGAAGTTTCTTCTTCTGGTGAACCCTCCTATCTGGTGCGGACTTTGGAGGCCATGCAGAAGAATCAAAATGACCTGGCTTCTCGTCTGGATAGGCAAGATGAGACCAATGCAGAGTTCAGAGCCTTCATGGCAAGGCAGGCTGAGAGCAACGATGGGATTCATGAGACACTAGCCAAGATTTTGTCAATGCTAGGGTCTTAGTCTTTGTGTCTTAGTTGTTTTCTGCTTGTTTGTTGCATCTGTTTTTTTTTTTGCATAACTCTTGTACTTCTGCTTGTTTTATCAATGATTATTTGTTTGTCTTTCTTTTGTGGAATGCTTACATCTGAATCTTTTACATTCTTTTTGATGTTATGACAAAAAGGGGGAGAAATAGTGATAAATGATTTGATTTATATTAGCAGTTGCCGGGAAGAAAGCCCCCACATTACTAACAGAAGCTGCAAGCTTCATATGTTTCTAAGTTGTGTTGTTGCAGGAATTGAAGATTCAAGATCAATAAGCAACAAGATGAATCAAGTTCTTGGATTCTTGAAGCAAGCTGAGTGCTATGAAGCTTCAGAATCAGAAGCAAGAAGGAAGAATGATCAGATATTCTGATGATAGAATATGTTCTGATACATTTTATATGGCTTATATGGCTCTGACACATATTATATTTTTGAAACATATTTTATGTTCTGATTCATTCATGCTGACTTTTGTCGTTTAGTTTTGTTCTGTAACATTTCAGGATGTAGAGATGCTCTGATGATGCTCTGGTACATTCAACAATGTTCTGATACAATCTAGCATGAAGTGATGTAAGAAGAAATTCAAGCTCTGAAGCTGTCCGCTGGAAGCAGGAATCAGAAGCTGTGAATGTTCTGAGGATCTAAAGAAATTCAAGTTCTGAAGCTGTCCGATGGAAGCAGGAATCAGAAGCTGTGAATGTTCTGAGGATCTAAAGAAATTCAATGTTCTGAAGCTGTCCTATGGAAGCAGAAATCAGAAGTAGTGAATGTTCTGAAGTTCAAGCATATGTGAACGTCTCTACTGAAATACTCAGGGAAGTCTTTTATTTATAAAATTCTTCTAGTATTAATTTCAGGGGGAGATTATTCATATCAGGGGGAGATTGTTAATCTTAGGGGGAGACACATTCACATTATGTTTATATGCTTATGCTATAACTGTGTAATTGTCTTTTGCCGTCTGTTATTCTGATTGCAAATTCATATCATTTATATATGTTTTTGTCATCATCAAAAAGGGGGAGATTGTTAGAACAAGAATTGTTCTGATCAATAATCTTAGTTTTGATGATAACAATGTATATGAATTTTGCTCAAGATAATGTGGTACTCTAATCCTATGCAATTTCCCTTTCAGGAAATATATAAAGAGTATGCACAAATCAGCGCTAAGAAGCTTTGACTCAGAAGGTTCAGTATGCAACTTCAGCACATGGTCTGGCAAGACATCAGAAGATGGTCAAGCAGAATCAGAACATGGTCTATTAGAAGCATCAGAAGAACTTGAGTTCAGAAGCAGAAGCACTGAAGTCATTGAAACACACTCAGAAGCATATCAAGATCAGAAGATCAAAAGATGCTCTGCACCAAGCTGTTTGTACTCTGATGATTTTCAACGTAGTATTTACAAAGAACAAATCAGAATCAAGTACTAGATGGCAGGCTACGCTGACTGACAAAAGGAACGTTAGAAGCTATTAAAGGCAATGTCAGTAGTCACAGCAAAAGCAAGGCTCGAGGTAGTTGACAAAACAGTGAAACATTAAATGCAATGTTGTACGGAATACGCAAAGCATTAAATGCTCCCAACGGTCATCTTCTCAAACGCCTATATATATGAAGTTCTGATGAGAAGCAAGGTTACGAATCTTGAACGAACTTATTCTGAAAAACTTGTTGAAACGCTGTTCAACTCAAAGCTCAGAAACTTCATCTTCATCAAAGCTCACTACATTGCTGTTGTAATATATTAGTGAGATTAAGCTTAAACGTTAAGAGAAATATCACAGTTTGTGATTATAGCTTTTCAGAAGCAATTGTAATACTCTTAGAATTGACTACATTAATTTGTAAGTAACTAGAGTGATCAAGTGTTGATCAGGATACTCTAGGAAGTCTTAGCTTGTGTCTAAGCAGTTGTAATTAGAGTGATCACGTGGTGGTCAGGATACTCTAAGAAAGTCTTAGCTTGTGTCTAAGCAGTTGTTCCTAGAGTGATCAAATTGTGATCAGAAGACTCTAGAAGACTTAGAAGTTGTCTAAGTGGAAAACCATTGTAATCTTGTGTGATTAGTGGATTAAATCCTCAGTTGAGGTAAATCACCTTGTATAGGGTGGACTGGAGTAGTTTAGTTAACAACGAACCAGGATAAAAATACTTGTGGAAATTATTTTTATCTTTCGAGTTTTTGAAACTACACTTATTCAAACCCCCCCTTTCTAAGTGTTTTTCTATCCTTCAACAGGGTCACACGCATAGAGTACTTATAATAGAATGGATAATTAAATACTATTTAATTTAATTACGTGTTAATAGTATTTATATTATTTAATACATTAGCACATATATAATTTATTTGATTAAATATGGTTTAATAAAATAAATGAGGATTGAAATTAGTTAAATTAAATATGATTTAATTTAAATTTATTTTATTTAATTAAAAGAGTTTGATTAAATATAAATAATATTTACATAATTAAATAGTTTAATTAATTTAGATTGGGTTTATTTTTGGAAAAGCCAAAAATAAGAGCATTGGGGTTTTAGAAGCTCTCTATAAATAGAGGAGCTCTTTCCCCTAACAAAAGCTAATTGTCAATTTTCCTAGAGTAAAAACGGCTTGCACCGCCTTCCACTTTGCACTCGCATGGACTACGTAGAGACACCGGTATCTTTATTCGTTTGTGATTAAAAGATAAATCGTGCTTCAAGAGGTAATTCTTGAATCCTTATTGTGTTTTATTTGTTATTAATGATTTAATCAAGATCCGTTCATCGGGATTGTTTCGCTAAGAGGATATTTTTTAAAAAAAATCCCTCTTAAATCCCAATAGGAGGAGATGTTATTGGTAAACCTTCTAGGAAAATTATTGCTCGGAGTCTTCCATAATACATAATTCCTAAATTACCCTTGAAAACTATCAAAGTGGATAGTTTCTAAGGACTTAAAAATATCTCCAAGATTAGGAGAAACATTTTAGCCTGTAGCAAGGATCTCGACAAGAAGATAACCTGTAAAATGATGTTTTAATCTGCTATGAACACTAACATCCTTAAATATTTGGACTTAAGACATTTTCCAAAGTATAATGTTAGGAAATTATGTTGAACATTATATTCCTTTTGATTCCAAAACAATACGGGAATAATAAGCTCCTTTAGCATAATACTTAGCCCTTATTAAAGATTAGGACCAGCTCGTTGCTGATCAAAAGGAAAAAAGTTATGTCTAAATAACAAACATTTTCTATTCATATTATCATACTCGGCCAATTATTTTATCCCTAAATTCACCATAATCAAAATTTTTCATCTTTAAATCAATAGGTGATACAAACTCCAAATAATGAATTCCTTGAGCTCTGGATAACAAATTGTTGACTTGGAAGTCATTTGATCCAGTGGAGGCCAGCCTTTTAGAATGAATCTCACTTTTGGAGTGCCAGTCTGTTTAGATGATGTTCCAACATTTGATTGGACATTAGTCCCTTTCTCCATGATTGAACCATTGACTTTGGTTCTGGAGCATGCATCCATTTAGCATAAACAGAGTACATCCTTATGGTATCTTTGAAGGAGTTGATGAAGATCTTTGATTTTTGTTAGATATGGATCAACTAGGTGATTTTTTTATAGAAAAATCCTTCACATCTTTAAGGGCATGTCTTTGTTTGGCAAGTCTTTCCCTTTGTATTGACCTCATTGGTCAAGATAGGAAGGTCTAAAACTTTGTCAACAGTCTGACGCTACCAATTTTGGTATGACATCGGGGCTTCATCTTGCTTTGATCATTAAGCATGTAGATGAGCAGGTGGGGCTTGAGGAACCACACAAATAATAATAATTTTTTGAACTTAGCTCTCTAGTCAGTCTTTATTCACCTTATTAGTGACCAGAAAATCTTCCTTGATGAATCTTGTCTTCATACCTTAGTCACACAGTTGGCTTATATACATCACACTAGTCATTATCTCTTTTAGCAAGAAGAACTATAACAAGAATAGAAAAACTTGTTCCATCCATTTTTTCAATTGTCTCCATTTTTGGCATTTTTGCCAAATAGACACGGAAGATGGAGTGATACATAGAGTTCACGACTATTTTACTCCAAACATGTGTCTAAAACAGCCAGTGTCAAAGAAGATATACTAGTCTTCTTTTGTAAAACAAACTCTAGGGGAAATATCTTCCTTGAATTTTATCCCTTGCATGGTCAACCTTTTAGATAGACATACATCTTAAGAGTAAAGTGGAATGTTATGCTCATATTTTCCCATATAAGTGACATTTCCAATTCAAGTCCCTGTTAATAGCTTGAGAATTCATAAATTTGGAATGATGTTGAGACAAAGTAATTAGTGACCTGATCTGAATTTTTCTCTCTCTTATCTTTTCATCTTTCACCTTCTTCTCTCTTCTAATCCACTTTCTTTTTTTCCAATATCTACCAGAAGCTTTCATCTCATTTACTGTAACTTTCTCTATTCTTTCAATCATAATTTTCTTTCACGTTTTTTGTTTCTTAATTTGGTTTCATCCCTTATTCCACTTTATTTTTGGTTTATTGTGATTTAAATATAACTTTGTAATAAAGAATAATATAATTATTTAACAAAAATGGATATAAAAATAGGATACAAATTTACAAAAATATTGTTGTGAGTTTAAAATTTATGATTTCTTGTTGTTTATGAACATTTATAAATTCTTAAACATCAAATTATGAAATTGGTTAATTGTACGGAAATAGTCGTTAATATATTTCAAATACTGGTTAATAATTTCCTGGCATAAAAAACGCGAAGGAAATTTCAAGTATTACAAAATTGGTTAATTCCATCTGAAACGTTGGCTAATACATCTCACAAGTTGGTTAATTAAATTTCAAACATTAAAAATTAAAGTAAATTAAAATGAAAATAAAATTAGTTAATTATATGTAAAATATTGGTTAATACATTTTAGGAGTTAGTTAAAGAATTCTCAAACATTAAAAATATAATATAAATTACATGTAAAAAAATGATTAATTTTATATAAAATGTTGGTTAACACTTTTCATAAATTGGTTAATCCATGTTGAGATATAATGTACTTAAGTAAATTACAATTAAAACAAAATTGATTAATTATGTGTAAAAAATTATTACAAATTAAAATATGATTAATGTAATTATCTAAGTAATTTACTCATAAATAATGTAGTTGAATTTATTTTATGTTACTAGAGTTTAGTTTTAACTTTCTTAAGAAAAGAAGAGTAGAGAGAATTTGGAATTCTTTGGAATTATGATGGTGGACGAGAGAGACAGTTTTTTAAGAAAGTTAATCAATATGAAAAAAAATTAAAATGACAAAAATATCCCTTTAAAAATAAATAGGTTGTATTTTTTTTTTTACTAAAAACAAATATCCGTTCATTTCAATTGATAGAGTATATTGTTGCAATACAAATTAAAAATCATCAAAAAGAAAAACCATAAATCTGCAAACAAACTCAGAAAAAAATTTAAATAACCATGTTTAAAAAAAAACAAAAAAAAACCATGTTTTGAGATTATTTACCAAAGTGTTTAGGTTTGAGATACCGGATAGGTGAATGCGCCAATTGAAAAGGCGTAATAGTGTTAATATTAGGTGTATGCACCATTTCATTTGGCTTGCCCTAATTGGACAAGCATTTGCGCCAAATAAAATGGCGCATTAGGCTAGGGTTTTTTTGTTTAAGCCATTCCAAATGGCGCATTAGGTTTAGGGTATTTTTTATTTTTTATTTAATTTTTATATTAACATTAAGAAACACATGTTTTGACAGCCGGTAGTAGAAATAGAAACAAAGGGTCTATATAAAATACCGGAAATAACAAATTTTATTAATGTTAGGGTTTGGGTACAACGAAAACAACTGATTATGGAAAACCTAACAAAAAGCCTAATGTCTTCCATCGCCAAGATAACCATTTGTTCCGCACGAAGGTCTTGTTATCACACGTCGAGCGCGGTCGTTGACGTTGCCGTGAACCCTAGGACCAACCCTACCACCCCTACCAGCCCTACCCCTTCGTGGTTCTTGTTGGGATTGTGTAGCTGGGACTGTAAGTGTGTTGTTCCGGTGGTCGCTGTCAATGAATTCATCAACGCCACCATAATTTCCCAGAAACCGACAATCGTAAAGTCAGTTACCCAATCCCTCAAAAGTATTAAATGGTGGTGGGGGAGTAGGTTGGGATACAACTTCTGAAAAGTAACACTCAACAACACTTGTACTACCTTGATAAAGCCCAAATTGATTGGACGGTGTTGCAAACCCAAAGGGTGTACCGTAAACCCTAAACCTTAAACCATAAACCTTAAACCCTAAATTCACAACATCTATGTTAATAGCATAAAACTGCAAATTACATATGCCAAAAAAATAACTATGGCTATATTGAAATATCCGAAATATGCATGTCTCTGGATCTGTAGCGTTAATGACATCAAAGTCGTAGAATGGATCCGCATTAGATCGAAAATCATCTTTCAAACTGAAACAAATGAACACCGCACAAAGACGGATAAACAAAAAATACTGCACAAAAACAGGAAATCAAAACAAACAACGATGTATTAAGAAGACGAAATCATAAAAAAAACTAAATATATGTGAGAATTACTTATTTAATTAATAGAAAAACAAGAACGATTTGGAAGGGTGGTTTTGGATCAAAATCAATCCTAAATCACCTCTCTCAAAGAGATAAAAAAATTGAAAAGAAAAAAAATGACGACAACTCTTAAAGAAGTGTTGAAAAATATTATGGTGTTATAGTATTTTGCGTCAACAAATATCTTGTATTTAAAAATAATAGTATACATTGTACTATTAAAAGAAACTAGTGTGTATACACGTGCGAGGCACGGGATAAAATTTCTTATTCAAAAAAACCACCTTATAATTATTCACGGTTTACAAATGAAGTTATGATAACATAAAAATAAGTGGATAAGTTATTAGAAGTACATATAAAATAATAATTTAACTATTTAATAAGTAATGATTATATAATCTCTATTGTAAAGAAAGATTTGATTGTATTACTGGAAATGATTGAAACATTTATAAAAATGAAACATTAGTCTTCATGATGATGACTGTTCAGCTGAGGCTACTTCAGGTACACATTGACCAGAAGGTGTGTCTAACCAGAAGGTGTGTCTGACTAGAAGCTGTGTCTATGAACAACTTTGATATTAACTCATTCACTATGATATAATCTACATTATCTAAATCATAATAATTATATTGATTCAAGGTTACTTTTATCAAACATTTGAGACAGCTCACCAATAATGATACATATAATAGGTATTAACTTGAAAATGATGAAAATATGATCCATATATTACAAAATTTTTTTAACCGATATTCTTTCATACAAAGGAAAAAATTACAAAAGGTATAATCACCATAAGTATATTGTTGAGTACACTCTTTTAATTTTTCTAAATTCACAAATTTTGATACAAATGAGTCCATAGCATTAGTAAAATTCTCTTCTACACTCTCTGAAAGAATTTCTTGTCATCTGCATACATGTCTAAAAATAAGTCCAAAAATATTATATTATATTAAATTAATAAAAATATTGATTAAAAAGAGATGTTACGATTTATATATTTAAATCAAAATAATTATAATTAAATATTTTTAAAAATATATTAAAATAAATTCTATAAAATTAATTAAAATAATTAAGATATAAATATAAATTTGAGAATAACTAAAAGTCAGTAATTCCCCTTTATGTGTATTTATTATATTGAGAATTCAAATTTTGAATAAAAATCAATTTTTAGAATTAAAAAAAAATCATAATATTTTAGTTATAGCAAAGTTTCTTTTATTAGTAACTTTAAAAATAGTAAGGAGTGTAATATTTTGACACTTAGCAAATTTTCTATAAAACTCTTTTGTTTAATTATTATTTATGATGTGAAAATATCATTTTGGATATCATTAAATCAAACATTAATTATTGGTCCAATGAAACATCTTCCATAGTTTTTTTTTTTTGTTTGAAAATTATTAAGAGTTACTTAAAATATACATGGTATTTATCTCCTAATAAAATACATATTAAATATCTCTATTTACATACTTTAATGAAATTGAGGTACATGACTAATTTGCTATAAGTTGGCAGACATATTTTGTTTCAATCAAATATATTTTGTAAGTTACAATTTATCAAGAAAAAGTTACTACTTAAAAAAAAAATATTTTTGGTTAAAGATTTTTAAATAATGTATAATGGAATTGGGGCAAACACTAATTGAAAAATATTATTTTATAATTAGCGACTAGTTTTCAATTAAGACATAAAAAAGCATAGCAAATATGGTACAAGGACGTAGTTAGAAATTTTGAGTAATAGAGGCAATATTACATATAAATTTATGATATTTTTATCTTCAAATCAAGAAAATAAATTAAGTGTTTGAAATAATTTATTAATTAAAATATTATACTCAATATTTAAAAAAAAATAAAACATTTGCAAAATTTAGGTGAAAAAACTATACATAACTTTATTAGATAGATAATGGTTTTGCATTATTACACTCCTATATGCCATTTGAAACACATAGTAGTTCTAAAAAGAAATGAAAATTAAGTGGGTGACACACGTGAAATTATATGAAAAATTAATTTGGGACAAGCGAAATAAAACTACTAAAATCACTAATAACACTTCTTTCGGTATTTGAAAAAGTAAAAAATAAAAGGACTAATGTAATTTCTGTATTTCAAAAAGTAAATTAAGTGGGGGACACATGTGAAATTACTTATTGCACAAAATTAAATACTTAATGAGCAAAGAATTTGTGATTCCACATCATTCTTGACTAAGCCTACATGCCTTTTAAAGATTTAATAAAATATACTACTTATTGGAGAGTAAATATATGACATAAATAAAGTCTGTCATCACATGATGCAGTAGTTCATGTAAAGCATAATTATTACAATATTCTTTACCGCTTTTTAAAAAAAAGGCGAAAACTAAGCAAATACAATTAACAAGTTGTCATCACATTCAAAACGTAAACGCAGAAGATACGCCAAAACTCGAAATTATATTACGACGCCAAAATGCAAACGCAAGAGATGAATTTGAAAGTACTAATAATATCTTCTTTTGTTTCTTTTTCACCATTTTCTTTTCATCACCTTCTCTATTATATAAACATTTCTCTTCTCCTCTACTTCCATTATTCTAAACTATTATTCTCCTATTTAACTCCCCCTCTCTATCACTTTCATCTCATAATACATTCTATTATGTTCCAAATATGATATTTTCTAGTCTGTTTTTATTCATTTTCATCTTTTTAATATTTCTTTCTTCTACTTGTTGAAGTGACAAAATAACGAGGTTATCTACTCAGCCAAAAGTAAAATTCAACCAACATGCAGGTTACATCACCATTGATGTAAACCACTGAAAGAAAACTCTTTTACTACTTTGTGGAGGCAGAACCTCAGGATGAGTTTTGTGGCGGGATGATTTTTTTGCATCCACAAAGTAGTAGAAGAGTTTTCTACCGTGATTTACATCAATGGTGATGTAACCTGCATGCTGGTTGAATTTTACTCTAGACTAAGTAGGCAACCTTGTTATTTTGTCACTTCCATAAATAGAAGAAAAAATTATGAAAAAGATAAAAATGAATACAAACAGGCTAGGGAGAGTCATATTTGGAACAAAATATAATGTATTATGAGATAGAAGTGGTAGAGAGGAGGAGAGTTAGACTGAGTATAATAATTTAGAATAATGGAAGTACAGGAGAGGAGGGTGTTTATATAGTAGAGAAGGTGAGAAGAAAATATGGTGAAAGAGAAACAAGATGTTATTAGTACTTTCAAATTAATCTCTTGCGTTTGCATTATAGCTCTGACCAAATGCTTTTTAACCTGACTTTTGATTGCGACTTCGAATTTTATTTCTAGGATGAGTTGTGCAAGCTGAGTTTTAAAGTGACCTGAAGACAGTCAAACAAAGAATCATTATTTAACAAAATCTAAAAAGAAAATAAAAAATCATTAAACACAAATATTACCTGCATAGCTCTTTCATGCAATGAAGAACTCATTTGTCTTGAACTCTAGGAATTTGTTGAATTAATGCCGAAGGAAAACAAGTTGATCCCTTGCTGAAAATCACAAGAGTTAGTAATGACAAATTTTATAGCATAGATAAAATAATATAAAAATTTCTAAAGTAAAAGTGTATTACCTGTCATTTCATGAGTAATAAGCAAATGTCAGAAGTCAGAACTGTTGGTGGAGTAAGAAAAACCAACTCCAGCAGAAGAATCAAGATAAAGCATGTTTGCCACTGTAATAATAATATTTTACGATAACTTTATTAGAGATTTTATTAATACTAATAAATTGATATTGTATAGATAAATTTTATTAATAATAAAATGTTAGATTTTACACAACATGTAATATAACATAAATTCAATTACATTATTTATGAACAAATTACTTAGATAATTACATTAATCATATTATAATTTATACAAATATATTTTTTACACACAATTAACCAATTTTGATTTAATTGTAGTTTACTTAACTATTTTATATTTCAAAATTGATTAACCAATTTCTCAAAAGTGTTAACCAACGTTTTATATACCATTAATTATTTTTATTTCACATGTAATTTTCTTTACATTTTAATTTACTTCCATTTTTAATGTCTAAAAATTAACTAACCAACTTCCGAGATGTATTAGCCAACGTGTCAGATCAAATTTCCCAAATTTGTAACACTTGAAATTTCCTTCATATTTTGTGAGAAAATTATTAACCAATATCTAAAATATATTAACAACGATTTCCATACAATTAACCAGTTTCATATTTTGGTGTTTAAGAATTTATAAATGTTCATAAACAAAAAAAAATTTTAAATTTTAAATTCACAACAATATTTTTGTAAATTGTAAATTCTTTTAAAATATAATTTGTATCCTATATTTCTACTCATTTCTCATAAATATTAAATAATTATATTATTCTTTATTACAAAGTTAAATCCAAATCACAATAAACCAGAAATAAAGTGGAATAAAGGGTGAAAAAAATTAAGAAACAAAAAACATGAAAGAAAAATATGATTGAAAGAATGGAGAAAGTTACAGTAAAAGAGATGAGAGCTTCCACAGATGTTGAAAGAAAAGAAAGTGGATTAGAAAAGAGAAAGAAGGTGAAAGATAAAAAGATAAGAAAGAGAAAATCTCAAGTCGGGTCACTTGTTACTCTTTTTTTCTATGCAAAATTAAATACTATAAAAAAATCATTGTTACTTTTTTTCTATACAAAATTAAATAATATTAAACTCATGTACTCCATTTATGAATTAGTAGTATACAGTGTAGTAGGTGTTACTATTTTTGTTCTTTTAGATTTTTTTCTAAATGCTGGTAAATTGGCATTCTATAAATTATCTTTTAGTTTTCTTATTTTTATTTAGTTAATATTTAAATAGCAAAACAAAGATCATGGTACAGTACCTTTCACCCCTTGCCAAAATATAATTTTGATCTCTCTATTTTTACTTGCTAACATTTTTTTTCTTTTTTAAAAGTTTTTAGTTTTTGCTTCTATCTTATGTTTTAGAACTAAGAATTAATTACGTGATAAATATAAATATATTTTGACATGAAAAACAAACAATTAATTTAGATTTGATGTAAAATTTAATATTAATTTAGTTAAATTATAATATGACAGTCAATTTAGAATAAAAAGTACTTTTTTTCACTCTCTTCTGATCCAGTCATCAGTATCACTAATTTTTTTATGTTGTAGTTTGAAAATAATATTTATTTTGTTTCTCTATTGTTTTTTCTCTCTCCAAGCTATTTATTTTTTATTCTCTTTTTGTTTTCAGTTAAAGTCATTTAATTGAATAAATTTTAAGTGAACTATCTTTGATTTAAAAAATATAAATAAAAATCAGTATTTATACTGCTCCTAAATTTTATAGAAAACGGTTTTTAAGAATTGTTGGATGTTATAAATCTAATCCATAGAAAACCAAAAGTTTAAAAGATTGAAAATTAAAATTGAAGTAAAAATCACCTTTAATCCATTTCAGCTCTGACGAAATGCTTTTTGACCTTACTTTTGATTGTGGGTTTGAAAGACTCATACTGACCAAATACTCTAATAGTAGAGCACTTAAGTCCTACAGTCATAAAATTAAAAAAAAAAAATTACTTAATAAGACAAAAATGGACCAAAGAGTTTTAATATAGTATCTGAAAAAAAGTAAGACAAGAATTCTCTTAATCTCACATGGAATATGTACAATTATCAGTAGCTTTGAAGGCAACGGATCGACAAAAACAACACAAGCAACATGAAAATGGTTGAGAGAAAAACAAAGTACCAGTAGATTTGAAGGCAACGGATCCAGATCACGACTTGGTAATGGTGGTGCGGATCGGTCAAACTCATAGTTGCATAAATGAGAGAACAAGAATATTGTTGTCACGGTTGTTGGTTGTTGTTGAGTTTGTGTTAGTGTTGAAATGAGAAGTAGATCCAGTTTTGTTAACGGATCGGATATGGTGAATTAGGGAGGTTGTTTTAGTGGTTATCCAGTGGAAGTAGGTTGTGTTTTTGGCCAGAGAGAAAGTGGAAGAAGGTGATACCTACGTGAAGGAAAAGTGAAAGAGAAATGTTATTGGATGAAAGTAAGTGAGAGCATCTGGAATAAACAAAGCTTGTTCTCTCCCACATTATCAATTAATGCACATATATATACTCCAATTATGACTAATAAAATAAATGAAAGAAAAAAAAAACCAAAATGTATTCATGATGTAAATGTAGGAGAAAATTAAGAAAATCTAAATAATTAAAAAAAATTATTTATTTTGATAAAAAAAAATAAAAGAAAAAACAAATAAATGTAATGATACTACTATCTTGTCCAAATAATTCAAATAAAGTTTGAAACTTTATTGAAAATGTTTCGTAGTTCGGTCACATGGCATGCAGGAGATTGTACTAGATGTTTATTCACTATATGAGTTAATGCTGTATTTGACTAGCTTTTCTTTTTAAGTTTGTTTCTCATGCATTTCGAGATTTTTTCAATTTATTTATTCAAATATTAAACCGCTAGAAAATTAACAATCACGTAGAATAAAATTTTATTTTAAAAACCTATTTACATTACTGAAACTAAATATAATTACAATATCTTATATTTAATTTCTTAATTTATAATATATATTTTAAAGTTTTTTAATTAATATAAACATAATTTATTAAATATAAATTTTAACATTAAAACTTATAATCAAATGAATAAATAAGATAATATTGTGAAGTTAAATTTGTCTTGTAAAAATTTAACTACATGTACTATTAAGATAAAAAAAATATGATATTTATATAATAAAGGTTAAAAAAATTAAGAACAAGGAGATTGAATTCTGAAATTTTTGTTGATAAATTTAAAAAAATGAAAAGGCGAAAAATAATTCAATATATTATATTTATATAATTACAATTAATTAATAAAAATATATACAAAACGAAATGATAAAAAAATAAAATTGTTGTGAGATTTCATACCAATAATGTTTTAACAATTTTATAATTTAATGCATCTTAGGCAAAAAAAAAATTTGAGATACAACTTGTTTTGTTTATGTTTCATGCACATTAAGGAAATTTGGGAAAGAGTAGAATAAAATTACGGGTGATCTATAATAACGTGTTATGGCCAACAACCAAGAGAGGGATTATATTTTTGGTCCTACAAGAATTACGATATGCCCGTAATAATGGGCTATGGCCGTAATTCCTTATATGTTTGGCTTCGTGATTTAGTGGTTTTATTGTCAATGAATGCCCTAAGGGCTATTTAAGTGATGCAAACATAGAACAAAAACCTACCGAGCTTCTACTTTGATTTTGTTTATAAAACTTCTTTGTTTCTCTGTGCTTTACTACTTTCCTGCCCTTTTGTTTTGTTATTCCTAGTTATAAAAGTCTCTTTGGAGCAAGTTGTAACATCAAGATTCACTACAATACATGCTTCGTTGTTAAATGCTTAGTAGTTCATCGTATTTATGACTTTATCTTTTGTTTGTTTGCATGCTTTAAGTTCATCCATATCCGAGTAGTTTATTAAAGGCTTAGAATCATAAAAATGGTCTTGTGACATACCACGTGCGGGTTTTCAGCTAGTTCGTTATGAGAAAAATCACAATGTTGTATCGAAGTTGATAAATATAACTAAATAGAATAAATACAAATTATAGCATATTATTTAATCAATCAATAATCAAGAATAATAAGAACGATGTGCTTGATAAGATTGATGAAATTGCTGTTGAGGGGAGAGAGTATGAGAGCATTACTATCTTCATTTTCTTTTAGGGTTTTCACATGTATTAATGGTCTAATGGGCAATGCTTAAATAACTAAACGGCTGAGGGAGGAGACCTTTCATTGGGATTAACAGAATAGTCTAACCCATCACGGTCCATTCAGACATAAAATCCAATTAAATAATTCATCAATAATTACTATTTAATAATATTGACCATAACATAATTAATTATTTTAATCTATATTTGATTAATCCATATTTGATTAATCCATATTTGATTTTAATCCATATTTAATTAATTATTGTTATTTATTTATAGTATTAATAATAGATTTAGTAATTAATTATTAATAAAAAAAATAAGGAAGGGTAAGATGGGATTATCATATTAAAGGTCTAAGGGATTAAGTGGTCATATGAAGGAAATTAGAAGTTAGATTGTACTACTATGTGCAAACGAGATAATTAAGCGAAGCAGAGAAAGAGAGAAGAGGAAGCGATCGTAGAAGGAAGAAGAGCATAGCGTGCTAAAGCTTAAGGAATCACAAACCTAAGGTAAGGGTGGAGTTCCTATTATCTAATAAGGGATATAATTGTAGGTAGATTGATGATTGCATGATAGGTTTAGGGGTAGACAAATTGTAGGGATTGTTCATATTTAATTGAAATTGTGTGTAATTGATGTGTTCATGTTGTTTGTGTGGATGTATTTGATGTATGATGTTGTTTACGGTGATTTCCGGTAAACAACCGCTAGTCTTCCAAACTATAATAAATATGATTTGGTTACTCGCAGGATCGACTAGATTGATCCTAGGACATAGTCAAAAAGGTTGTTATTCATGATAGTTCGAATTATGTCTATGATTGATGTGTCTCGAAATAAGAAATACTTGAACAAAGAAATAAAGATTAGCAATCACCTTGTTATACACGTAAATATAACACCAGTGAAAAGTGAGTTAAAGATAAAATATAAGACAAAACTGTAAAGGTGCAAGAATCTTAAAGTGCAGAAAGGTTAAATGCTTCGAAGATAAATGACATGAAAATAAAGAGTGCAGGAATGTAAATAACAGAAAGTAAATGAAACGCAGTAATATCGAAAGATACTTGAATAAAGGAAAATACACATGTATTTAAAATGGTGTTGGTGTCACACGTACATTTCTCAGCGAACTCTTTCTCTTAACACTTGATACTTGACTAATATGTGAGTGATTTGTACAAAATGAACACACGGAATCCTAACATTAAGACCCTTATTTATACTAGTTTCGACCCTAACGATCCTACACTAATCTAATGCCACGTTGCCCGCAGAAAATCCAGGGATGCCATATGTCTTCGTGCGGTTACATAAACTACTTCGAAATTCAAATCATCCCGCCTGAATCTCCCTTCGACGCGTGGCAACATAATCGGAGTCGAGAATGCCACGAAACCACGCTAAGCTTTAGTACTTTGCATATTTCGCAAAAATGTCTAAGTCCCAAAGACTATTCTTTCCGAATTTTAACTTCAGTGCTAACTATCTTTGTTCCAACTTAAACATCATTCTCGAAGCATGGCCATCAGTAGCCATTTTTATCTTCAAAGATGATCATCAGTAACCATCTCCTTCGAATTTCAGACCTTCGAAGGACATTCTTTCCAAACGAAATCTTCAGCTAACAATTTGCCCCCAATAAATGCCTGTTTCGAAAAAGACAAGAGAAATAGGCGTTTCTTTTGTAATAAGATTTCGTTTTAGAGTTCTGAGACTATTGATTGACGTCATAATCATTTACGACTCTGTTTCCAAAACGTCTTGTCATTTTCAAAGATGTCTATTCATAACTTACATTCCCACGTTCTGGTTTTACTTCATGATCATTACTTCTACATACTAGGAGTAAAGCTAATAACTATTCGACCGCGGTTGGATTAAATCAACGTCTGCCGCGTGTCTCTTGGCTTTTACCCAAAAGATTTGAAAGGGTTTCCGTTAAACCTTTAAATACCTGAACTCATACTCTCATATAACTTTCACCTCTATTCCCTTATTCTTTCCACAGAAAAGAACGTCTCTGGTTCCATTCAAACCCATTTCCCAAATCAAACTTACTCATGGCGTCTTCCTCAAACGTTCTTCAACCCGCTTTGAAACTTCAGAAATCTATACAGATGGGGGATCAAGAATACATACCAAACCCAAATACCGCAGAAGTGCGCGCCATTTATGCTTCTCAGGTAATCATTCCCTTTGAACTTTCTGGAAAAACTCATGCCTTCATGGGTCCTTTACCAGGAGAAACTAACTCTTCTCTGAATAAATTCTTTCCTGCTTATTATAAAACTAGGCCTTTTGTTAGTAAGAACAAAATAGATGAAGATGGCCGTCCTATCTTAGCAGATCCTGATGGTGCAGAAGACACTTCGACCGTAACCCCTTCAGCCCTAGAGAAAATTAGGTTAAACTATGTAACCAATTTTGTGAAGGTTTTTAGGTTAATTCCCTTAGCAAAAGACCCTGAATTGTACTACGCCTGGCTAGCAAGAGTAGAGAAACACAAGGCTTCTTTCTGGAAACAACTGGGCATTTACGATTTAATCCAAATGTCCAAGACTGGTTTAGAGTATAACCAAACCATGTTAGTAGCATCAGTTTATTTCTGGGACGCTTCCCATAACACTTTCCATCTTCCGTGTGGAATGGTTACCCCCACTCTTTTCGACATAGCTGCTATCACGGGGCTTCGACCAACCGGAGAGACCTTTGACCCCAATGTCATGGATACCGATACCATTAACTTCAGCGAAGCAATACTTACACTGCGTCCATTCAACAATATCATGATGAAAACAATGAGGTAGTCTCAAATGAAGAGCATATTGCTTTCTTAGCCTTATGGCTCTCGAGGTGCGTTTTCTGCTCTAGGTCCATACAGGTAGCAAAGAGGTATCTTTGTAGGGCCAATCAACTACATGCTGGAACACAATTAAACCTAAGCTAGTTAATTCTAGGGTTTCTCTATAAGAACCTAGGTGAAGCAACAGACCTTGTTAAGAATTATGAATCAGGATCTCTGTTCTTTGCTGGTCCTTTCTGGTTTTTGCAACTGTGGCTTAATGCTACTTTCGAAGCTCACCTTCCATTTCAAGGTACTGTCAACGAAGAAGATCCAAACATAAAAAATCGAGCTGTAGAAGGAACCAGGTTGGCTTTGCTAACTCCTAAAGAAGAAACTGGGAAGCTTCGTGAACACTTTTTAGCATATGTCATGATGTTTGCTCAGTGTTATCAATTTAGCCCTTCAATGGCTCCATTCGTACAAAGGACAGTGGGTCCTGAATGGTTCACTCGAAGGTTTCCAGCGATGTCCCCAGATCAACAGACTGAATCCGTGATTATTTCGGAAGCTTTTCTTACCCCAAGGCTATTCTATCACCGTCTTCGACCCTCCAAAGGCCAATGTGTTCTTCTCTGCTACCAACCAAATCTGGTATCGAGACAATTTGGATTGGTTCAAATAAAACCCAAATGCCTGTATGAGAAAAGGAACCATATGTGTCTACATACTTTGTATCTAGCTGAAGATGAGTGTGAATCAAAAATCGCCAGATACACTGGTGTTACCAATCTCTCTCCTATTCCTTTCGAACCTGCCTTTTATTCTACTCCAGATTTCCAACAATGGTGGACAGATTACTACACCATGCAAATCTTCGATGCTGAGAGCCTTACTCGAGAACTAACTGAAGCTTTTGCTGATGTGCAGGAAAACTTTCGCAAAGGTACTTCAACCCATATTAAAGAAATACAAGCCTTTCAAAAATTCTTTGAGACTATCTACAGGCCTGATGATCTTAGTCGGACCGTTCGTGAAGCTGCAGTTATTTTACGCGAAAAGTTCTCTACTAAACTGGATAAGTTGAAACTGCCCTCGTCTGTTCGACCAGAACTGCGTTATGAAGTGGCTTTCAAACTTAATCCTCCAAAATTCCCTCCACTGCCAAGTGCTGATTTTGGTGTGGCTTTAAGCCCTCCTTTCCCAGACTGGTTCGTGTGTGGGAATGCTTTTAAAATTCTTCAGGAAAGCACTAAAAAACGCGCTGAACGAGTGGTCCCGACTAAGCATACCCTGGATACTTTCAAAGGACATCTTCATATAGATCTTGAACATGTTCGTGTCTTGACTCCAATACCTGAAGGTTTGGGTTTAGACAACTTTCGACTAACCCTTCTTTCTTTTGGCTGAAATACTGATTCCAGTTTCAACTACAGCCGTTACTCGAAATAGAATGATCAAAGAAGCCGCTGTACAAAAGGATTCTGGAGTTTCGAAGAGCAACAAGACAAGTAGGAGTGATTCTACCACGACCGGCAAGAAACCCACGGTATATACGCATTTTATATTCCAATTGGTATATTTCTGTGGATAGTACTCACTTTGCTCAATTCATATTCTTCAGACTTCGAAACCTCCGGTACATTCGAAGCGAAAAGATTCTCAAACAGTTGTTTCAGACGATGAAGACAAATCTCCTCCTCGCACCAGGCAAGGACATAAGAAAAAACAGAAGACTGTCACTCCTTCAGGCAAAGAAAAGGGGTCTGGTTCTTCGAAGATTACTTCACCGGCTGATAAGGTATCTTCCGAAGAATCACCTTTGAAAGGTGGTAGTAACGTTCTTATTGTAGAGAGTCACAACTCGAGCCCAGATAACATTCCAACCAAGGTATTTGGATTTCACAACATAATCATCTCTATAAATTTTAACTTAAACAATTAAGTTAACATTTTACCTTATGGTTGTAGGATGATGCCGGCACAGCCACTTCTGATCTCAAAGCCTTCAACCTTACCATCGACCTTGATAATCTCCAAGGTAGGTGTATGTTCTTTCTTATGACAAACAGATTTCTTGCAATCTTCCCATCATAATGTGTTCTAATTACTCAATGCAGACAAATCTCATGTGCTTTCGCCAGTTGTCAAAGATGCTCAGCCCTTAGCGACCATTATTCCTAATATGCCAGTTGAAGAAAGCCATTCAACTGATGATTCTCCTCCTACCCATAAAAGCGAAAATATGGGGGCAGATCGTCAGTGTTCAGGTAGTAACAATGCAGCTGAACACCCAACTGGAAGTGAGGATACTGTATCTAAACGAGATGCTATAGAGGAAACATCCAAACTAGCCACAGCTGGCCCTCACGAAACTTCAACCTTTGGGACCATAGTTTCTCCTGAAACTACTTCGACGCCTGCCCCAGCAAAGCCTACCCCTTCAGATTTGGAGCAACTCAAACAGACTGATCCTCTCAGCTTCCTCAAGGCCATAATGAATATTGATAATATTTCGCCCTCTGAGCTCGAAACTTCTCCAGCTGTCCAGACAAAATCTGGTGATAAAGAGGACACTTCTGATCTTCTTCATCAAATAAAGGAAAGGTTCTTCGAAACCAACCTTGTCGAAGCTCTCAATAAGAATCCTACCAAATGTCATAGCTTGAACCAACTTTTGAAGAAGGTAGATCTATTTCTGGTCTCAAAAGAAGTCTCAGAGGTGATTGTACTGCTGAGTTCTCTAATCGAACAACTTCAGTCTGACATTCTTCGAAAGCAAAATATTGACGAACAACTCACTGCGAAGATGGCTTCTCATAATTCTTCATGGAAAGCTGCTACTGATGCAACCAAGAAGGGTGACGCCCTTGAGCTTAAACGTTTGAAGAATCAGGAAGCATATGACGAATGTGAGAAGAATATCAAATCCTGGAAACAGGAAATTAAAATGCTCGAAGAGAAGATAAAGGAGGCTGAGTCTCATCAAGCAACAATTCAGCAGACCAACCAGCAAGAACTAACTGAAGTGGCGCAGTCAGGGATCCAACACTTCGAAGCTGCACAGAAACTAGTGCCAGAAATTGAAGAATTAAAGAGACAACGGGCATTGCTTGATCTTCGTATGTCTTCGTGGGAAACTCATTATTCGAAGATAAAAGATAATCTTCCTAGGGATTTTAATTAGTTGCTTCGAATCTTGTAATCCCTTTTTGTAATGCGCATTGATTTTGTCTTGTAATCGAATTCCACCAGGAACATATATATGCGCAACTTTTGTTTGCCAATTTACACACTCTACTCCATTTTTCAATGACCATGAGTAACATTCTAGCAATTCTTCAAATCTTGCCAAAATATATTTTATTGTCACAGTAATCTTAATAAATGCAAGCATGTGACCTGACTATCCTTCACACTCCTTTTAGTATAGACTTGACGTTTCTACTCCCTTAGCCGTAACCATCATTAAGTGATGACGTCACTTTCTTCAAAACGTCTCTTTAAGACGTGCGTGCACCAGTTTTTCATGATTACATCTCAACTTCCCAAGGCGGGAAACGACGGAAACCATAACTTCTCTTTGGAATACTAAACGCAGTCTAATCAATCATTAAAATTGAACCGCCCCTTTATTGCCCCAGGTCTATATAAAGGATTAACATTACACTTCTTCTTTCACACTTGCTTCAAACTTTTGTTCCAGACTTTGTTTCTCTTCTTCCGTTTTCTCAACACACAGAGTTTAAAAGAAAAACCCTTTTCAAACTTTCTCTTCTCCACATGGCGCAACCTCTTACCTACAATAACATTAGAGCTTGCATAAAAAAGGAGTTCAAACTCCCTGAAGAGGAGTTTGATGAACACTTCATAAGCATCAGTGCTCTTTTTGCCAATCAAGAATTCGATTGCTATTATGAAATCTTAGAGGGACCTGTTTATCCCAACATGCTAGCAAATTTCTGGATGTTTACGTCTCTGCGCATAGATCCAGAGGGCAGAACTACTATAGTTTCTGAGGTTCGACATGCCCACATCAGAATCACTCCTTCCACCATCTCTAACTTGATGAGATGTAACAACTCTAGTGAGACCTTTGATGACAACAACTTCAACATGACGACTCATCTTCTGTTGAGGACTCTTATGGACAACGATCCTTACAGCGCCAAAGTCATCAGGGTTTGGCATCAACTACTCGTGGGCAACTTTCATCCACGAAACCATGATCAAAACAACATCATGGTGGAGGACTTGGAATTCATCCTCTGTGCCCTTCGTGGGAAGAAAATCAACTTCCCCTTAATGATTTTCAAAGGGCTTGTCGAAGCAGTTTCTATGGCTGCTGCTCGTCAAGGGGCCGTAACGTGCCTTCCATATAGAAGGATCTTGTCTTACATATTCCTCAAAAAGGTAATAGTAAGGAGGATGCGAAACTCTGGCTCCATGGACATGTTCGAGGCAGAGAGCTTGCCCCTGTTGCCCCTAGAAGGCTTAGATCAAAGGATCAATTAGGAGGTGGTTTAGTTTAGGTTTTTATTTGTTTTAGTTTTTTTTCTTTGTAACCTTCAATGTTTTGGGAACTACCTTTTCTGTAATGAATGTACTCCTCTTAGTATTAATGGAAGATGTTTTGAAGTTTCTTCGTCTTCTTACTTTATTTGCCATGCCTGTTCGTTTGAACACAAAGCCATTTTGGTGTTAGTTCAACCATTTTGGCTTACGTAGTATACTTCAAATATCTATGTTTTTGTAATCTTTACTTCGTGCATGCTTGGTTTGTATCTCTTCAGATACTTCCCGTTTACTCTTAGGATTCTGCGATCTTCTGCTAGCTCTTCTATCTCGTAAGCGTTATTCGAAAATACTTTCAAGATTCGAAAGGGTCCCTCCCAGTGTGGGGACCATTTAACAAGTGCTTGATTCTTTCGATCTATAGGTAAAATAACTTTCCAAACTAAGTCATTATTGATAAAAGTTTTACCTTTCACCTTTTTGTTGTATGCTCTGGACACTCTTTCTTTTTGTCTTTTTATCATCTCCAATGTTGGAAGTCTGTCTTCGTCCAGATCTACTAATACATTCATCATCAACTCCCAATACATGTTAGGAGGGATTTCTGCCTGTCTTTGTATCCGAACTGACTGCAAATATATCTCAACTGGGAGTACTGCGTCATGTCCAAATGTCAATTGGAAGGGCGTAGTGTTTGTGGCTTCTTTTGGAGATGTTCGACAAGCCCAAAGCGCTTGGTCCAGGGTTTTGTGCCAACTCTTAGGCTTTTTTCCCACATGTTTCTTTATGAGACCAATTATGATCTTATTCGCTGCTTCGACTTGTCCATTTGCCTGAGCATAGTAAGGTGTAGAAGTAAGCAACTTGAAACCCATTTCTTGGGCGAAGTCTTGCATCTTTCGCCCAGTGAACACTTATCCTTGATCTGTAGTTATACTTTCTGGGATTCCAAATCTGTATATGATGTGTTTTTGAATAAACTCAATCACAGCCTCTTGGTCCACATTCGCCAGTGGTATCGCTTCGACCCATTTTGTGAAGTAGTCTATTCCTACTAGTATGTATCTTTGACCCTTAGAGGATTTAGGGTGAATTTCTCCAATTAAGTCTAGTGCCCAACATCTGAAAGGCCATGGTTTTATTATTGGACTTAACTCATTTGCTGGAGCGTGTTGAATACCTGCATGTTCTTGACATTCTTGACACCCTTTTGCAAATTCTATGCAGTCTTTTAACATAGAAGGCCAATACATTCCATATCGAAACAGAAGCCATTTCATTTTGTGCCCCGCTTGATGTGCACCACATGCTCCGCTGTGTACATTTGAGAGAGCCAAGTATGCTTCTGCTTCACCCAAACATTTCAACAAGACTCCTTCAGGAGTTTTCTTGAACAATTCGTTCCCCATCAGGAAATATGACAAGGCCCTATACTTCACCTTTCTGTCCATGTCTGGCGAAACCTAATTGTGAATTCTCCAAGTCACTTGGGGAAAGCTTGGTAGCCATTGCTCTTCCTCTTACTTCGATCAGTTCCTCTAATTTCTCTTTTGATACCCTATATCCTGAGGCTAACTGTGCCAGATTATTGGCTTCTTGATTCTTGGTCCTCGAGACGTGACTTAGCTCCACATATTCGAATTTTTTAAGCAACCTACTCACTATAACAAAGTACATGATCAAGTTTTCTTTGATACATTTATATTCCTTCGTCAGTTGCTTAATCACTAATTCGGAGTCTCCTTTAATTTCGACTCTGGTTGCCCCCAATTCTAACAAAGCTTCAAGTCCAGCAATCAGTGCTTCATATTCAGCTTCATTATTGGAGCATAAGGGACCTTCAATCTTGTACTTGAGCTTTGTTGGAATTCCATCAGGAGAAATTATCAGCATCCCAACACCAGTTCCCTCTCTATGAGTCGAACCATCGAAGTATAGCTTCCAAGGCTTCAATTCTACATATTGTTGAGGGTTCTCAACCACTGCATGGTCAACAATGAAATCTGATACAATCTGACCTTTCATTGCCTTAAGAGATTGAAATATCACTGAGTACTCAGTATGGGCTAAAGCCCATTTGCCAATTCGACTATGCATTATTGGCTTTGATAGCATATGTTTGATAACATCACAATGAGAAGAAACATAAACATCAACTGGCTTTATATAATACTTAAGTTTGATACAAGAGAAATATAAATAAAGGCAGAGTTTTTCTATTGCACTATACCTTGAAGGATAGAAAAACACTTAGAAAGGGGGGGTTTGAATAAGTGTAGTCTTAAAAACTTGAACGATAAAAACAAATTGCACAGTTATTTTTATCCTGGTTCGTTGTTAACTAAACTACTCCAGTCCACCCCCACGGAGTGATTTACCTCACCTGAGGATTTAATCCACTAATCGCAACAGATTGCAATGGTTTTCCACTTAGCCCACGACTAAGTCTTCTAGAGTTTCCTGATCACAACCTGATCACTCTAGGAACAAATGCTTAGACACAAGCTAAGACTTTCTTAGAGTATCCTGACCACCACGTGATCACTCTAATTACAACTGCTTAGACACAAGCTAAGACTTCCTAGAGTATCCTGATCAACACTTGATCACTCTAGTTACTTACAAATTAATGTAATCAATTCTAAGAGTATTACAAATGCTTCTGAAAAGCTATAATCACAACAGTGATATTTCTCTTAACGTTTAAGCTTAATCTCACTAATATATTACAACAGCAATGTAGTGAGCTTTGATGAAGATGAAGTTTCTGAGCTTTGATTTGAACAGTGTTTTAGCAAGTTAATATTCACAGAAATCGTCAAGAATTGGTTAACCTTGCTTCTCATCAGAACTTCATATTTATAGGCACTTGAGAAGATGACCGTTGGGAGCATTTAATGCTTTGCGTATTCCGTACAGCATTGCATTTAATGTTTCACGCTTTTGTCAACTACCTCGAGCCTTGTTCACGCTGTGTCTACTGACGTGGCCTTTAATAGCTTCCAACGTTCCTTTTGTCAGTCAGCGTAGCCTGCCACCTGTACTTTCTTCTGATCTGATGCTTGTGTATACAACGTTTGAATATCATCAGAGTCAAACAGCTTGGTGCAAAGCATCTTCTTGTCTTCTGACCTTGAAGTGCTTCTGAGCGTGATACCATGAGAACTTCAGTGCTTCTGCTTCTGATCTCAAGTTCTTCTGATGCTTCCATAGACCCATGTTCTGATTCTGCTTCGACCATCTTCTGATGTCTTGCCAGACCATGTTCTGATGTTGCATGCTGAACCTTCTGAGTCAAAGCTTTTGAGCGCTGATTTGTGCATACTCTTTATATATTTCCTGAAAAGGAAATTGCAATGTATTAGAGTACCACATTATCTCACACAAAATTCATATCCTTGTTATCATCAAAACTAAGAATATTGATCAGAACAAATCTTGTTCTAACAATCTCCCCCTTTTTGATGATGACAAAAACATATATAAATGATATGAATTTGCGATCAGAAAGAACGGACAGCTAAAGACAATTTACACAGCTATAGCATAAGCATGTGAATATGTCTCCCCCTGAGATTAACAATCTCCCCCTGAGATGAATAATCTCCCCCTGAAATTAATACTAGAAGAATTTTATAAATAAAAGACTTCCTTGATTATTTCGGTAGAGACGTTCACATGTGCTTGATCTTCAGAACCTTCATGACTTCTGATTTCTGCTTCCATAGGACAGCTTCAGAACTTTGAATTTCTTTAGATCCTTCGAACATTCACAGCTTCTGATTTCTGCTTCCATCGGACAGCTTCAGAACTTGAATTTCTTTAGATCCTCAGAACATTCACAGCTTCTGATTTCTGCTTCCATCGGACAGCTTCAGAACTTGAATTTCTTTGATCTTCAGAACATTCACAGCTTCTGACTTCTGCTTCCATCGGACAGCTTCAAAACTTGAATTTCTTTGATCTTCAGAACATTCACAGCTTCTGACTCTTGCTTCCAGCGGACAGCTTCAGAGCTTGAATTTCTTCTTACATCACTTCATGCTAGATTGTATCAGAACATTGTTGAATGTACCAGAGCATCATCAGAGCATCTCTACATCCTGAAATGTTACAGAACAAAACTAAACGACAAAAGGCAGCATGAATGAATCAGAACATAAAATATATTTCAGAACACATAATATGTATCAGAGCCATATAAGCCATATAGAATGTATCAGAACAAATAGACATAATGTTTCAGATCATATTCTATCATTAGAATATCTGAACATTCTTCCTTCTTGCTTCTGATTCTGATCCTGAAGCTTCATAGCACTCAGCTTGCTTCAAGAATCCGAGAACTTGATTCATCTTGTTGCTTCTCATGTTGATCTTTAAAGAGAATTTTCATTTCCTGCAACAACACAACTTAAAGCATAGAACTTTGCAAGTTCTGTTAGTAATGTGGGGCCTTTTTACCCGGTAACTGATAATATTAATCAGATCATTTATCATATATTTTCTCCCCCTTTTCATTGATCAGAACATAAAATATATTTCAGAACACATAATATGTATCAGAGCCATATAAGCCATATAGAATGTATCAGAACAAATAGACATAATGTTTCAGATCATTTTCTATCATTAGAATATCTGAACATTCTTCCTTCTTTCTTCTGATTCTGATCCTGAAGCTTCATAGCACTCAGCTTGCTTCAAGAATCCGAGAACTTGATTCATCTTGTTGCTTCTCATGTTGATCTTTAAAGAGAATTTTCATTTCCTGCAACAACACAACTTAAAGCATAGAACTTTGCAAGTTCTGTTAGTAATGTGGGGCCTTTTTACCCGGTAACTGATAATATTAATCAGATCATTTATCATATATTTTCTCCCCCTTTTTGTCATAACATCAAAAAGAATATAAAAGATTCAGATGTAGAAAACGACAAAGGAAAGAAACAGAATTAAACTTTTCATTGATTAAACAAGCAGGATTACAAAATATGTATGCAGAAAACAGATGCAACAAGGAAAGAAAACTACAAAGACCAAAGACTAAGACCCTAGCTTAGACAAAATCTGCGCCAGAATGTCATGAACCCCGTCAGTGCTTGCAGTTTGCCTTGCCATGAAGGAGCGAAACTCAGCATTGGCTGCTTCTTGCGCGTCCAAACGAGAAGCCAGCATAGCTTGATTCTGATGCAGAGCTTCCAAGGTCTCCATCAGAGCTGAGGGTTCACCAGAAGAAAAAACACCAGAACTTCTGCCAACAGGGACAGCAATCTCAGCAGGACGATCTTCTGGAAGGTCTTCAGCTTCTGTACCTTCCATCTCAACATCTGAGTCTAACTCAGGAGCAGCCTCAGCATATTCTGGTTCAGGCAACTCAGAAGCTCCAACTTCCAACGCCTGAAGAATAGCTGCTAGGTTTGTTGGAGGAGTAGGACCAGCAACTTCAGCAGGATAGACCACTTCTGGAAAGACCATGTGAGGAGCACTTTCAGAAGGGTTCATTCTGAACCACTCAAACAACCATTGAAAATCTCCAGTCAGCACAAGATATCTTGGTCTCCATACCACGATGTCTCTGCAGGGATTTTTTTCTACCATCTCATCTGCAGGTATCCTCTCTTCAAGAACTCTTCTGTTCTTGATGAGATGGTGATAGCTGCTTTCACCAACTTCCAAGAGAAGACCACGAGCCCCAGGTGCTTCAGTCATGATCATTCTCTGGACATCCTTAGCCCTAACCAGAAAATCCTGGCGAAAGGCTTCTCAGAGGTTGCAGGTAGCATACTCATCCAGATGATTAAGGTGAGCAGCACCCAGAATCTCCAACCAGCTATTTACATCTGAGTGTAAAAGCTCTAGAAAAGAATGAGTGGTAGGTGTTGGAGGGTTGACAGTGAATCTGGAGTCAAGAAACACAAAACTGTAGGGGTTAGGTGTTCTGGTGGGAAAAGGGTGTGAGAGAGATGAGGAGATATCTGTGGGATGGGTTGCAGGAGAAAGGATATCAGATGGTGATGATGGTGGTTCCAGAGAGGTGAAAGAAGAGGAAGAGGTGGTGGAAGTCTGTGAAGAGGGAGGTGATTGAGGGATACCATCAAGGGGTTGATACACACGTCTAGAGTAGTTTCCAGACATCATAGCTTCAAAGGGATTCACCTTGAGAGGGTCATAGGTGATCCTTACTCTTTTTGGTTTGTTTTCTGGTTCATCAGTTGCCTTTCTCTTTTGTTTACGATCAGTTTCTTGATTTGCAGAACTTGACGAGGGATTCATGATGAAGTTGCAGATAGTGAAAACTGCTAGGGTTTATGATATGAATGCAAAGAGAGAGAGAGAGCGAAAAGGAAACTGAATGCAAGAGAGAGAAATATAAGAGGGAAAAGAAACGTTTGAAGAGTATTAAAAGAAAACTGAAATGATGAATGGCATTTAATGTTACATGACATGAGGAGAGATAATAATGACAAAAGAAGTGATTAGCACAGTTATCTAAGTAGGCGTCCCCTCAACTGCACGCACGCTTGTCCAGAAACAGTGAACACGTGTTTACCATCTGGATAGCCAGTTACAACTGTTTTACTTTTAAAGAGATTCTGAGTCAACTTAGACAATGAAACGTTAGTAATAACAGAATCACTACTTCTAATTGATTACAATCAGAACTTCTTATAAAAGACTAATCCAATCTCATTTCAGAAGATACTTATACATAAGATCTTCTCATCTTCTCATTCTGGGCATAAATCCATACTGATATTCTTCAGAATGAACTTAAACCTATCTTCAGCAAGGGGTTTTGTAAAAATATCAGCCCATTAGTTTAAAGATATAACACCCTTCTGAACATAGTCCCTTATGAAATGATGTTTAATCTCAATATGTTTAGCTTTTGAATGTAAGATAGGATTCTTAGATAAACATATAGCAGAAGTGTTATCACAGAAAATAGGAATGTTACTCTCATATATCTGATAATCTTCTAGCTGACTTCTCATCCAGAACATTTGTGTGCTACAACCAGCAACAGCAACATATTCTGCTTCTGTTGTTGAGAGGGCAATAGTAGCTTGCTTCTTGCTGTACCATGAGATCAGATGACTTCCAAGAAATTGACAACTTCCAGAAGTGCTCTTTCTTTCTATTCTATCTCCAGCATAGTCAGCATCACAGAATCCTACTAAGTTGTAATCTTTGGATCTTCTGTAAACTAAACCAACATTAGTAGTACCTTTCAGATACCTCAGAATTCTCTTAACCGCAGTTAAATGAGATTCTCTTGGATCTGATTGGAATCTAGCACACAAACAAACACTGAAGAGAATGTCAGGTCTAGAAGCAGTTAGGTATAGAAGAGATCCAATCATACCTCTGTACAACTTCTGATCTACCTTCTTACTTACCTCATCCTTACCTAGGACACATGTTGGATGCATAGGAGTTTTGGCTTCTTTACTTTCAGAAAGATTAAACTTCTTCAGAAGTTCTTTCACATACTTCGTTTGATGAACATAGGTTCCATCAGAAGTTTGGTTGATTTGAATCCCTAGGAAATACTTGAGTTCTCCCATCATGCTCATTTCAAATTCAGCCTGCATAGACTCAGCAAACTCCTTTCCATGTGTAGCATTAGATGTTCCAAAGATAATATCATCAACATATATTTGACAAATTAAAATATCCTTTTTAAATGTTTTACAGAAGAGAGTAGTGTCCACTTTTCCTCTAGTGAAACCATTTTCCAGAAGGAAAGAACTCAAACGTTCATACCAAGCTCTAGGAGCTTGTTTCAATCCGTATAATGATTTATTTAATTTAAAAACATGATTTGGAGACATGGAGTCTTCAAAACCAGGAGGTTGATGGACATAAACTTCTTCATCTATGTAACCATTTAAGAAGGCACTCTTAACATCCATCTGATAAAGAGTGATGTTGTGTTGAGTGGCAAAAGAAATTAATAGACGAATAGATTCTAACCTGGCCACTGGTGCAAAGGTTTCTGTATAGTCAATCCCTTCTTGCTGACTATAACCCTGAGCCACCAGTCTGGCTTTGTTTCTTACCACTTCACCTTTCTCACTCAGCTTGTTTCTGAAAACCCATTTTGTTCCTATAATATTGAATCCTTTAGGTCTTGGAACAAGATCCCAAACATCATTCCTTGTAAACTGATTTAACTCTTCTTGCATGGCAATTATCCAGTCTGTATCTTCTAGAGCTTGATCAATAGAAGTTGGCTCGATCAGAGAAACAAGACCTAATTGACATTCTGCATTGTTCTTAAGGAATGCCCTTGTTCTGATGGGATCATCTTTCTTCCCAAGGATCTCATCTTCTGAGTGAGCAGAAGCAAGTCTAGGTGATCTTCTGACTGTTCGTTCTTCAGAAATCCAGAGATTCTCTAAAGATGCAGCAACTTGATCTTCTGATCCATTGCTTCTGAGACTGCCAGCTTCTGCAGCTTTGCTTCTTGGTTCTTCAACTTCTGAGATATCAATATCAAAATCTGCAAAATTCACAAACTGCTTTGGTTTTTCAAGACCAAGCTTATCATCAAACCTGATATTGATTGATTCTTCTATAATCAATGTTTCAGTATTGTATACTCTGTAGCCTTTAGAGCGTTCAGAATATCCAAGAAGGAAACACTTTTGTGCTTTAGAATCAAACTTACCAAGATGATCTTTAGTATTCAGAATAAAACATACACATCCAAAAGGATGGAAATATGAAATGTTGGGCTTTCTGTTCTTCCACAATTCATAAGGAGTCTTGTTTAGAATAGGTCTGATAGAGATTCTATTCTGAATATAACACGCAGTGTTTATTGCTTTTGCCCAGAAATGCTTAGCCATATTGGTTTCATTGATCATGGTTCTGGCCATTTCTTGTAGAGTCCTATTCTTTCGCTCTACAACTCCATTTTACTGTGGAGTTCTAGGACAAGAGAAATCATGGGCAATACCATTTTCTTTGAAGAACTCCTCAAAGAACTTGTTCTCAAATTCACCACAATGATCACCTCTGACCTTTATGATTTTGCACTCTTTCTCAGATTGGATCTGAGTGCAGAATTCAAAGAACACTGAATGAGACTCATCCTTGTGTTTTAAGAACTTTACCCATGTCCAGCGGCTATAATCATCGATGATGACTAATCCATATTTCTTCCCTTTGACAGATGCTGTTTTGACTGGGCCAAACAGATCAATGTGCAAAAGTTCTAACGGCCTTGAGGAAGAAACAACATTCTTAGACTTGAATGCAGGTTTGGAGAACTTGCCCTTCTGACATGCTTCACAAAGAGCATCTGATTTGTATTTCAGATTAGGGAGTCCTCTGACCAGATTTAGCTTGTTAATCTGAGAAATCTTTCTCAAACTAGCATGTCCTAATCTTCTGTGCCAGACCCATTGCTCCTCAGAAACAGACATAAGACAAGTC
The DNA here is from genome assembly GCF_029867415.1 of Vicia villosa. Classification (NCBI taxonomy): domain Eukaryota; kingdom Viridiplantae; phylum Streptophyta; class Magnoliopsida; order Fabales; family Fabaceae; genus Vicia; species Vicia villosa. The sequence goes on along the minus strand of NC_081183.1, from coordinate 43,674,780 downwards.
ACCTTCTGCTTCTCAAGATTAGAAAGATCAATCTTATAAATGTTGTTTTTTCTCTTGCCTGTAAATAGAATTGAGCCATCCTTCTGACTTACAGCCTTGCAAGACTTTTGATTGAAGATTATATTATAACCATTGTCACTTAATTGACTTATGGACAATAAGTTATGCGTTAATCCTTCTACAAGAAGTACATTAGTTATGGAAGGAGAGTTACCAAGACTTATGGTTCCAGAGCCAATGATTTTGCCCTTCTGATCTCCTCCAAACTTGACTTCTCCACCTGGTTTAAGCACCAGGTCTTGGAATGTAGACCTTCTTCCCGTCATGTGTCGCGAGCACCCAGAGTCCAGGTACCATGACATTTTGCTTTTTGTCCTCTTTGCCGCCAAGGATATCTGCAACAGAAATTATCTTCTCCTTAGGTACCCACATTTTCTTGGGCCCTTTCTTGTTAGTTCTCCTCAAGTTCTGATTGAACTTGGGTTTAGCAAAATATTTAACAGGAGGAACAACATGATATTCTTTAGGTTTGTCAGCATGATATTTCTTAGGATGTGTCACATGCTTCTTGGTGTGAACAGTGTTAAACTTCTGTGCATGTGAAGTGAGCCTAATATCATGTGCATGGCCATATTTGAACTGATCATACAATGGCTTGTATGTGATCTTCAGATCATCAATAGGTTCAAATTTATGTGAGGTATCACCCTCATAGCCAAAACCAAACCTTCTGTTTCCAGAAACACCATATATCATAGAAGCAAGATGACTTCTGCCAATACTTCTAGATAAGAACTTTCTGAAGCTCGAGTCATATTCTTTCAGAATATGATTCATGCTAGGAATGGATTTTTCTGTTTCAGAAGGAGATCCACTATCTTTGGATAGATTTAAAACTTTTTCCTTTAGTTCAGAATTTTCCAATTCCAGCTTCTTAGTTTCAAATTCAAACTGCTTTTTCAGCTTTTTGTATTTGATACTAAGATGAGCCTTGAGTTCTAGAAGTTCTGTTAAACTGGAAACTAACTCTTCTCTAGATAGTTCAGAAAATACCTCTTCAGAATCTGATTCTGATGTAGATTCTGATCCATCATCTTCTGTAGCCATCAGCGCGAAGTTGGCCTGCTCTCCTTCAGAGTCTGATTCTGATTCTGATTCAGAATCATCCCATGTTGCCATAAGACCTTTCTTCTTATGAAACTTCTTCTTGGGATTCTCCTTCTGAAGTTTTGGACACTCGTTCTTGTAATGTCCAGGCTCATTGCACTCATAGCAGACAACCTTCTTCTTGTCAGATCTTCTGTCACCAGAAGATTCTCCTCGTTCAAATCTCTTTGAGCTTCTGAAGCCTCTGAACTTCCTTTGCTTGCTCTTCCAGAGTTGGTTTACCCTTCTGGAGATCATGGACAGTTCATCATCTTCTTCAGATTCTGATTCTTCAGGATCTTCTTCTCTAGCCTGAAAAGCGTTAGTGCATTTTTTAACATTAGATTTTAATGCAATAGACTTACCTTTCTTTTGAGGCTCGTTTGCGTCCAGCTCTATTTCATGGCTTCTCAAAGCACTGATAAGCTCTTCCAACGAAACTTCATTCAGATTCTTGGCAATCTTGAATGCAGTCACCATTGGACCCCATCTTCTGGGTAAGCTTCTGATAATCTTTTTTACATGATCAGCCTTGGTGTAGCCTTTATCCAGAACTCTTAATCCAGCAGTTAGCGTTTGAAATCTTGAGAACATCTTCTCAATGTTTTCATCATCCTCCATCTTGAAGGCTTCATATTTCTGGATTAGAGCAAGAGCTTTAGTCTCCTTGACTTGAGCATTTCCCTCATGGGTCATTTTCAATGACTCATATATATCATAGGCCGTTTCCCTGTTAGATATCTTCTCATACTCAGCATGAGAGATAGCATTCAGCAAAACAGTTCTACATTTATGATGATTCTTGAAAAGCTTCTTCTGATCATCATTCATTTCTTGCCTTGTAAGCCTTACGCCACTGGCTTTCACTGGATGTTTGTAACCATCCATCAGAAGATCCCATAATTCACCATCTAGACCAAGAAAGTAACTTTCCAGTTTATCTTTCCAGTATTCAAAGTTTTCACCATCAAATACTGGTGGTCTAGTATAACCATTGTTACCATTGTATTGCTCAGCAGAGCCAGATGTAGATGCAGGTGGATCTGTTGGAATTTCACCAGCCATCTTTTACTGAAGCGTTTTTCTCTTCCTGAATCTTTTCTAAACACGGTTAAGTGCTTGCACCTTAGAACCGGCGCTCTGATGCCAATTGAAGGATAGAAAAACACTTAGAAAGGGGGGGTTTGAATAAGTGTAGTCTTAAAAACTTGAACGATAAAAACAAATTGCACAGTTATTTTTATCCTGGTTCGTTGTTAACTAAACTACTCCAGTCCACCCCCACAGAGTGATTTACCTCACCTGAGGATTTAATCCACTAATCGCAACAGATTACAATGGTTTTCCACTTAGCCCACGACTAAGTCTTCTAGAGTTTCCTGATCACAACTTGATCACTCTAGGAACAAATGCTTAGACACAAGCTAAGACTTTCTTAGAGTATCCTGACCACCACGTGATCACTCTAATTACAACTGCTTAAACACAAGCTAAGACTTCCTAGAGTATCCTGATCAACACTTGTTCACTCTAGTGACTTACAAATTAATGTAATCAATTCTAAGAGTATTACAAATGCTTCTGAAAAGCTATAATCACAACAGTGATATTTCTCTTAACTTTTAAGCTTAATCTCACTAATATATTACAACAGCAATGTAGTGAGCTTTGATGAAGATGAAGTTTCTGAGCTTTGATTTGAACAGTGTTTCAGCAAGTTAATATTCACAGAAATCGTCAAGAATTGGTTAACCTTGCTTCTCATCAGAACTTCATATTTATAGGCACTTGAGAAGATGACCGTTGGGAGCATTTAATGCTTTGCGTATTCCGTACAGCATTGCATTTAATGTTTCACGCTTTTGTCAACTACCTCGAGCCTTGTTCACGCTGTGTCTACTGACATTGCCTTTAATAGCTTCCAACGTTCCTTTTGTCAGTCAGCGTAGCCTGCCACCTGTACTTTCTTCTGATCTGATGTTTGTGTATACAACGTTTGAATATCATCAGAGTCAAATAGCTTGGTGCAAAGCATCTTCTTGTCTTCTGACCTTGAAGTGCTTCTGAGCGTGATACCATGAGAACTTCAGTGCTTCTGCTTCTGATCTCAAGTTCTTCTGATGCTTCCATAGACCCATGTTCTGATTCTGCTTCGACCATCTTCTGATGTCTTGCCAGACCATGTTCTGATGTTGCATGCTGAACCTTCTGAGTCAAAGCTTCTGAGCGCTGATTTGTGCATACTCTTTATATATTTCCTGAAAAGGAAATTGCAATGTATTAGAGTACCACATTATCTCACACAAAATTCATATCCTTGTTATCATCAAAACTAAGAATATTGATCAGAACAAATCTTGTTCTGACATACCTAGTCTCTGCATCATTGAGTACCCTACTTAAATAATAAATGGCTCTTTCGATGCCATTTTCATCTTCTTGTGCTAACATACTGCCTATTGTATTATCTGAAGCTGAAATATACAGGCGCATGTGCTTGTTCCCATTTGGGGGAGACAAGATTGGTGGATGGATCAAGTATTACTTGATTTTATCAAAAGCTTCTTGATGTTCAGCACGCCATTCGAACTTTCCTTGATTGAGTCGAAGTAGAGGGGAGAAAGCTTGCGTGCGTCCACTCAAATTAGATATAAACCTTCTCAAGAAGTTTATCTTCCCCAGTAAAGACTGCAATTCTCTCTTCGTGGATGGAGGCTTAGTTTCCATAATAGCCTTCGTTTTATTCTGGTTAATTTCTATTCCCTTTTTATGGACTACGAAGCCCAGGAAATCTCCAGCCTTGTGGTTCGGATGAACTTGCAACGTAGAAGCCTTTCGACCTCTTCTTTAATCTTTGAATGAATCTCTGGCGCGAACCTTCTAGGAGTCTGCTTTATGGGCTTCTTCCCTTCCTTTATTGGTAACTTTAGTTCGACCAAGTCTCTTCCTAAACCAGGCTTCTCGTCATAGTCCCAAGCAAAACAGTCTTTGTTTTCTTTTAACAATTTGATGACTTTTGATTTCAATGCTGGGTATAACTTCGCACTGACGTATGTTATCCTCTTTTGATCCACGTCTCCAAGATTTACTTCCTCGAGTGGATCTTGGGCTAACATTTTTATGTTTGATGCCATTGGGTCCTTCTCGAATCCTAAGGGTTCTTCGTCGTAGATTGCGTCTGATCTTTGACTCGAATCTTCTCCTGAGATTTCTTTGACTTGAACTGAATCTTCAGGGGGTTGAGGGATCATGTGTACCCCAGAATCTGCCATTTCTTCCTTCCTTGGAACTGCATTAACCACCATATTTGATAATTCGGCTTCAAGAGCCGTCTTTCCTTTGTTCTCGGCTATATAAGCCGATATCTTTTCGAAGAATGAAGACTCAAACATCATCAACGTCATCATCCCAGCCTGTTGGCCGTATTGTTGGATCATGCTCTATTGGTGCGGTATCTTCTAGGCCTTCCATTATTTGTCTATTCCACTGAAATCCATTTGGGTGCAAAGATAAGTAATACAATGCATTCTTATTCGGGGTGCATATATCTTCCGCAGCATGGCAAGGCCCTATGTTTGCCAAGTTCCTATCGAAGTTAGTTTTATTAACTTCATTAACTTCAGCCATGTAATAACTCTGATCCCCCTCAATATTCTCTACTATGCCATCTTCTCTCCAAATGGTTAACCTTTGATGCATTGTCGAAGGCACAGCCGCAACTCCATGGATCCATTCCCTTCTGAGCAAGAGGTTATAATTTGCCTTCGCTGGTATGACCATAAACATAGTTGGCCTGTAACTGAACCCACCGTTAGATTTACTTGGACAACTCCCAAGGTTTGCCCTATTTTTCCTTCGTAGTTAGACAAAACCATATTATGTGGCCTTATATCAGTATCAAACATACCAATTCTTGTCAGCATGTATTGGGGCATTAGGTTCACCGCTGCCCCTCCATCTACCAGGACTTTGTTAATGCCAACATTTTCAATCTTAGCCCTTATGTAGAGTGGTTTCAAATGATTTCGCATACCTTCATCGGGCCTCTCGAAGAAAGCATTCTGCTTTTCAACTGCACCATTGTTCAGCACATAGTAACACACAGGTCTGTGTTTCGCCATCTCTTCGACGTCAGCCTCTTCACAGTCTTCAACTTCAGTTTCCTGATTAAACTCATGATGGAGTATGGACACAACATTGCAGTTGAGATTTATAGATGATACCCCGTCAGAGTCAAACTCATTTGTCATTCTATCATCTTCTTTCCAAGGGCTAGAATGCATTTTTTCCTCTTCTTTCTCATTTTCAGAATCGAACAATTTGCGTTCTACTGTGTCATACCCCAATTTTTGACCTAAGATACCACCTCATATCATTGCATATGCATCATTTGCATCTCTAACAAATTGCATTAGCTTGTGTTTGCTACTTGTGACTCAGCAGGGTTTAATCAAGAAAACACTCATCAGTACAAGTAACAATCAATTAGGGTTTTGTTCTCCCTTCATCTCAAATGAATCATCTTCATCAACAATTAACATTTGGTCCTAAAAAATCCATCTCAACAAGCTCAAAGGCTCTGAATCGACTGAATTAGGGTTTTGACTGAAGTTAGCATACTTCTGACTTTTGCTCAGGATTTGATCTAATGACTTGGGACATGATATCAAGACCTCAAGTGCATCATTTTGACTTAATCCATTGGCTCATAACATCTTCTGCACAAAGATTGATCAGACAAATCCTCAGATCAGGGTTTTGAACTATCAGGGACTGAAATCAAGGATCACATTTGGGAAACCCTAAAAACCCCCAGGAAGTCAATCAAAGGTTTCAATCATCCTCAAATAATCCCTATGACAATATACAATGGAAATTACATCTCAATTCAAGATCCACAGTCATCAATTTCATCAGGTCGACAATTAGGGTTTTTGACCTAATTCACTGAACCACTGACTTTTTAATCAGGACATGGTGCTACAACTCAAACCATGGCTCAATATCCTCTAATGCTTCAATGTGATCCATTCATACCATTCATTTGGTGAGATTAGCCTGTTTCATTTGAAATCTCCAGAAACGCGATTCGTCTGAAAAAGTCAACTGTACAAGAACACCTTTGACTTTTGGGAATTTTGGTCAACCATGACTTTTGAAGTTTTGAATCATCAATATATGATATATGAAGTCATTTGATCAAGAAAAATCAAGAAAATCAATCAAAAATCAAAAAGTCAAAAGTTTGACTTTTCATACTTAGAAAAATTTCTAAGTGTTTTTCATGGTTTTTTCCAAACTTTGAAAGGGAATTTCTCAAAATTTCACCTACAAACTGAAAAAAACTTCCAACATGAAAGTTGTAGATTTTGATCCAATAAACAACTTTGACACATATAATTTTTTTCCATAAGATCAACCATTTAAGAGATATGGAGCTTCAAAGTTGGTACTTTTTGAAAACTTCACTTAAAACTTCATTTTTCTCAAAGTTCATGGATCTTTTTCACCCATTTCCTTAAAGAGTTTGAAGAAACTTTCAACTAGGGTTTTGAAGTGTGTAATATGAGCTTTCCAAAATGTCAAAGAGCATGAAAAAATATGGAGTGTAGCCATGGTTTTGAATTTTGACATTAGTGAACTTTTCACTTGAAATTTCAAGTCATTTTGCCAAAGTTATGAACCATTTTGCCAAATGATCCAAGTAATGATGCATAGATGCAATAATTGGTAGATATTTGCTGATTTGAGATCAGAATGGAAGAGGATAAGAAGCTTGAGAAATAACCATGGTTAAGTCACTTTTAACCATTTGCATTTAATGTGAAAGATTCCATTTTATCTCTTAAGCCAAATCATCACTTCTTTGATCAACTTGCAAAGCTCTTCATTCAGAATCCTTGGCCTATAAATAGAGGTTCAAATCACTCTTCAAATCACACCAAAACCTCATAAACATAGGTTTTCTCTTCCTTTCTTAGAATGCAAGTTTCATGGTTTTCAAAAGAGGTAAAATTCTCAACCTCTAAACCTTTGAAGTTCTAAGCAAAGTGATGCTTCTAACACTTCCCAAATACCATATGGAAGTTGTTTGAACCTTTGAAACCTTCCAAAAACACCTCAAACTCAGAATCATCATCTCACCTCCATATATGCATATAAAGAACCTTATCATGCCAAAATCCACACAAGCTCATTTCTGTCCAAACTAATGCTTCTAACACATCCTATATACCATATATAAGCTATCCCAATCATCATCCCTGACCTGTAACTCCAAAATCACTAAGCTTGATCCTCACATGAACCATACTGCAGATCGAGTTCCATGGAATGATCCAGATGTTTTCAATCCACTCCAGGCATTCAAACACCTTCCCTAAGGTCCATTGAAGCTATCCAGATCATCAAACAACTTCTGTAACACCTCTACTGAAGAATTCGATTTCCAGTTTTGCCATTTTTGAGGTAAGTACACTTGAACTTCAAACTCTATTCTCCATGCATCATAAATGAAATATGAACATACCATCTTGTTTCTGCACACATGAGGATCATTAACCCTCAATCAATTGCATCATAACTTGCACATACGCGATTTCAGATTGAATCATAAGATTAGGGTTCTTCGTGTTCATCAGAGAATTAATGATCTTAGAGTGAAAATAAATAAAATTAAATGATACCATTATGTTCCTTGTGAAAAATCGAGCAAGATAGGCTATTCAC